>NW_024543075.1:7810000-7812500 GCF_018167655.1 Microtus oregoni
GAGCACATCGCAGCCTTAGCATGCGCCACTCACAATGACACCTAATGTTTGTTGGTTTCTTCTCAAGGTTTGGGGTCTCTCTGGGACTGGGAGCTCCTAGAGCTGTGAGATCTGGGTGCTGGGAACAGAGCTGCCTTGCCAGCCGGGGTCTGGAGGCTCAGGTCACAGTGAGGGGCTTGTGTCTCATGCAGTGGGTGGATGACTGTCCTCTTAAGGGCTTGTTGTATATTAATTTTAAGTTGTATTGCCTGTATTACAAGATGACACCACTAGCATTTTGATTAAGGATTTTTATACATGAAAAAATTTCATTATCTGAGTTCCTGGAGACCTCCCCGATTGGCTGGCTTGCCTGACCAGCAGCTGCGTCTCCATGTCAGGGTCTCCGGCATGGGAGGGCTCCCTGCATTGTTCTCTCCACTACGTGAGCAATTAGTGGTGCTTTTGACTCTGTGTGCAGTGGGAGAGCACCTCAATGGATTTCCCTTGAATTTCAGTAGGAGTCACTGAGCTACACCTGGGGAAGCTGAACAGAACTGCCTTCTGCATCACTGAGTTTGGGGAGAAGTTAAGAAATATGGCCTATTCCACCCTTCCAATGGTACAGTCTCTAATGATTCACTAGGGTTGCTTTCGTGAAGTCCTGCTGCATTATGGGAGGGGATAGCCAGTCATTAAAAACTGCATAGTTCAGACCCATCTTTACTCAGTATGTGAGGAAAAGGAGGATGTGGGTGTCACTTTCCGGACATGTGTTTCTGGCCACTCAGCCCTCCCCACTAAGGGTGGAGGGGAGGAGATGGCAGAGGTCTTTGGAGGAGGAAGTAGATGGAGCCCCTGACAAGGCAGCTGTGCTCTGTAGTGAGGACTGAGAGGAGTGGTGAATAGCCCTGCTCCTGGGGGAGTCTCTGTCCCCTTACAGACAGTGCAGGGTCCTGGCCTAGTGTCCATCTACTTTGGTGTTCTCCTGCTCCTCAATGGAGAAGCCCTCTAGTGGGCATCAGTGGGACAACGCTTCTGCGTCATGGGCTCCAGTCTTGTTCTTTGAACCCCACATCTCATCCCAGCAGGACAGCAGTGAAGTGGGGGACCCAGCAGGTTTCAATGTGGGTTGTAGCATAGCCATGTGGACAGAGGACATGCCTCTGTGTTCAGGGGCCAGAGATTTGACAGCGAGTGGAGGTGTGCCCAGACAGGGCCTCTCTGTATGGGGCACTGGTGTCCTTTCGGATTCTATCTTCTTGGAAAGCTGCCCTGGGAAGAGCAAACCTCCTCTCCAGAGGCTGCTGGGGGAGGCGGGGCTTCCCCACCCACCTCTTCTGTCACTCCTCTGGCCTGCATGCTGCCATCTGTACAGAGCTACAGTATTCTTTGCTCACACTGGGGTTTTGATAATTCTCTACCTTTTTTTTTGTAATTGCAGAATCATAAAATATTTTAATTTCAAGGTTAGCAATTTTCTCTTGCATACTTAATTTATAATTAGCTGGTTTATAAACCTGTTCTGCGCATATAATTTTACTGTTGCCAAATGTTCTTCATGAATAATTAAGGGCAAATCCCTATTTATCAAATTATTAATATACCTAATAGCCTTGTTTTCATAAACAGTGCATCAGAGCTGGATTTAAAGAAAACCTTCTCAGAGGGATCTTGTGTTGGGTTCCCACCGCGGCAGGCGGGTCCGTGCTGGGACTTGCACAGAGGGGCACTTGTGCTGTGCTGATGTCACGGCCCGGCCTTCTTTCCCCACAAAGGCGCAGGTATCAGTAGCTGGACAAACACAATAGCTATTCAGCAGTGGGCCTGGGCCTCGGTGGCCACAAACAATGTTGTTGTTTGTTCTAGCAACTCACCAGGAGCGCATTCGGAGGGAACCTAACAGATGAAACCATTCTTTCAGGTCTCTGTAGCTGCCCCTTTTCTTCCTACTACTACGCCTACTTTCAAAATGTAGGCAGCAACTTTTGCCTGTGCTGTGGCTGCGTGGCTATGGAAGGCGTGGTCTTGGCTCCTTAGTTAGTGGACCCTGGTCATGTACGGTTCAGGTCTTGAACACTCAGGAGGAGCCAGAGCACATGGTTCTGGTGGAGAGGATGATGAGAACCACGTTGAAGGCACGTGGAGTTTGCACGTAGCATTTCCTAGGCTCTTGGAGATATCCCCTGAGGGACAACATTGGTCTTCCTCCCTACCCCTGAGCGCAGATCAGTTCTGTGCAAGGGGAGGTCCCAGCCGACACCTGCCAATAGTTTGAGTCGTTGAAACAATGAAGGAGTCTTGGTGCTGATTCAAGAATTCCTTTAAGCCAAACTTATGGAATGTACCACCAGAGTGTCTACATTATGCGTTGGGCCAGCGCCTCCCTACCATGTGTTTTGGGGACTGAGTGTCTATCCTGAGCAAGGAGTGGGCTCGCCGGCGGGCTAGCCTGTTTCGTGTTTGCTTATTACCATTCTCCAGGTTTATAGTCAACACTCTGAAAGGAGATAAGGCCTGG
>NW_024543075.1:7815000-7825000 GCF_018167655.1 Microtus oregoni
CATTTTAATGAGAATCATCGCAAAAGTACAAGATCACAGTATCTGTAAGTGCCTCTTGACAGCTGCGGTTGAAATTGTGATGAACAGAAAAACCATTATAGCAGAAATTTAGCGATAAGGCTCTTTGGAGGGACGGTGGGGCCTGGTCTGGCTGTAGAGCGCGAAGGGTTAATTTTCTAAACCTAATAATGTTCGATAGTGAGGTATTTGTCAGGAGATAAAGAAGTGATAGAATCTGGGAAGTGGGTCCCTTGGCGATTGTAGTACAAATATTGTTAATGCGGTGTGGTTACCACAGCGAAGGGAAGTAAAATAGCTTGAGTCCACCAGAGACGGGCTCTGCTACACCAGAGCCAGATCCCCAGACAAAGGCCAGTCATTGTTGAACTGCAAGTCAAGCCATGGCTATTCCCCAATCCTCTTCTATCTGCATTTACATAGAGGACCGTGCTTGCTGGGGGATGGGGGGGCCAAATCCTGTGGACACCAAGTCCTCCCTGGCGGGCGGTCAGGCGACCTCGACCTCTTGCCTGGAAACCAGGGGAGGGTGTCCCCCAACAAAGCATATATGTCAGCACTGTAAAACTCAGTGCTGTCACCCTCTGGCCCCTTCCTGATGACGTCACAGAGCCACTACCCGTCTGTGAGACCCATAACTTGAAATGTACAAGAATTTAATAAGTCTGGTGTTAAGGCAATTTGTCATGGCATATTTGAAGAATAAATCAGACTAATGGAGCAGAATTTTCCTCCCGTATGGCATTAAAGAACATGAGCCCAGTCGTCGCTAATGGCAGGAGTGAGAGGGGGAAAAAAAAAGAGGCCTGACATTAAGACCCTCGCATTTTGGAAATCCGATACATATTGACCTGTGTACTATCTCAGTGCACAGATCTGATGTCAGCAGAATGTAGTCGTGTATAGGAACTGCTCATTACAGGTTTTGTGAAGGAGGCACATTGTCTCTGAAGCGCCTGGACCTGATCGGCTAGAATTGCTCAGTAGTCAATACTCCAGCGACTGATGGCCCAGCGTGCACACACCACAGCTGCGACCACTGCTTTCCGGGACTTGCCAGCAATTAGCGGGACCCTCAAGGATCACTTGGCCACTCTCTGATCAGGCAGGGGAAAGTCTCTTAAAGGCTCTATCTTTTCATTTGACTCTTGACTATTTCATTTCAATAACAGGTAAGGGTCACAGCCGTCAGCATCTAAGTGGCCTCAGCACCGCCCCTCTCATGCTTGTCCTCCTTTGGGGCGGGGACTTGGGAAGTGAAATTGACATAACCCAGCATTACCCATTCGGGAAGTGAACAGTTCAGTAGCATTCGGCACAGAGGAAACTTGGTAATCCGGAAACAGTTGCTCCTCATCCTCCCCACCTTAGCACCTGGCACCACAGTGTCTGTTGCCTTTGAAGCCGTGTTTTCTGGTGGGTTGTCAGCACTGCCTCTTTATTCTCACTCAGGCTACTATGTATTAAGAGTAGGAACTAAAGTTGTGGGGGCCTGTCTGCAGTGGCTGAGTGTGTCCCTCCCTGAAGCCCACACAGTGTCATTCCACCCTGACTTATACAGGAACCGCTTTGGGGTTTTGGATGGTGGACTGGAACCCTACCCACCATCCCTCAAGTGTATCGCTCATTAAAGGCTCAAACTTACGGCTGAGAGTGAGCCACTCCGCCTCATAAAAAAAAAAAAAAGCACCCATATTTTTCCTTCTGGCTTCCGGTTTCCCAGGCTGCACATCGCTATGGGCTAGAAGGTTGTGCCTCTAGCGACAGGCTGGACCCAGGTGGAGGAGGGATCCTGAGAAGCCAGGGTTCTTTCCTTGGAGTTTGGCTACTTAACCTTTGAGAGGCCAGAGCACTTTGGACCGCTCGGCTTGACCACATGTCTTTCACAAGGACATTTGGGGTGAGGCCATCTAGTGCTCTGTTGCTCACACACATTTTCGAACTCTTCTGGAACAGTCTATTCCTTGACAACCCAGAACTAACTAAATTAAAGTCCCCGTAACTAACTAAATAAAAGTCCCTGTAGAGGACTGCAGAGCTTCAGAGGACCTGAACCCTTCAAACAAACCACAGTCACATGTGCTTGAAGGGGCTTGAAGGGGCTCACAGTGAGACCACTTCCAAGTTCCCCTGTCCCCCTCAGTCACCAGGGTACCCTCAAAGCCCCCCACATTTTTATGGAGCCGGTATAGTTTTCCTTTGACCGGAGGGAAAGGAGTCATTACTGCATGGCTAGTGGCTTCAGCTGGGTAAGAATATCAGCGTGTGTGTGTGTGTGTGTGTGTGTGTGTGTGTGTGTGGCGGGGGGGGGGGCGTTGGTGAGTGGGTATTCATTACCTAACCCTTGCTGGCAGGCCGATTTTATCAGTGACTTGGCTGCTGGTAGCTCTTGATGGACGTGGGTGAGTTCGGAGCCGCCTGGAAACATGAAGGAAGGGCTGGTGTCAGATGAGAGGCATCTCATCAACTCTTCTCTGACAAACCAAATTCATTCCTTATGTAATTGATAACGGCCTTGGCCAATTATTTCCCACATTACAATACACAGAGGCCCCCTTTACAGGTTTTGCAGGGCTGTAATTAGCTATGCTAATATCCCCTTTATTGGCCCTAATATTGCTCAACACCTTTTGCCATCCTGGAGCCCACTAGAGCCCCATGGCCTGTCAGGACTGCTGATTATTGAGAAGGATAGCTTTAATCAAACATAATTGCAGTTAATTTTTCTCTCCTGCTCTCTGTTGCCAGCGTCTAATGCCACGGACTCCTTGATATTCCATTAAATTACAATTAAACAGCCTCCTTTGTCTCTGATTGTCCTGAACACCACCACAAAGTTCTGTAGCCGTTTAAAGGAGAGCTGTTTGGTCCTAATTGCCTGCTAGCTCACAAAGGGCCAATTTACACAATACCCATGTAGAATTTAAACAGTTCATAATGTAATGGATATTACACAGGAGCCTAACACTACAATTAAAATGATTTTCATCAGATAGAGAAGCTTCGGTTAATCAGCTTCATAAAAGTAAATATAAATGAACTAATTCATAGCTTAAACACACAGAGATGGAGCCGACTTTGAAATTAGTTACTGTGGTGGGGGCTCTGTTCGCCCCTTATCCTGGGATACCCATGCTGGGCTCCGGTGGAAACAGTAGGTCCCGTTACTTGTTCTAGCCTCTCCCGAAGCAGCTTCATCCCTCTGCGGTCCTGTATTCATGTTACCATTGGAGTCTTGTTGTTGGGTCTTTGATGCAACACTATCAAAACAAAACTCTGAGCTCTGCTCATTGGGTGCTGTGGGCCACACCCTTCACAGCAGGAGGATAAGTGTTCCATCAGGAGGGGATTTTCAACCTTAAACTCAAGCTATGGGGCTAGGCCTCCTGGCCTTCCAGCCGAAGGCTTTGCTGTGTCATGTTCCCAGCCCGCATCATGGGGATCTCTGGCATTAGAAGAGTGAACCAGCCTCCCAAGAATGAATGAGAATAGTATGGCCGCTCTCCTAATCTGTGCAACCCGGAGGAAAGTCTGTTTCCACAGTGATGGCCTCTTACTTCCTGCCTGAGAACTTTCTGAAATTTTTCATGATCTTTCCAAGAGGAATATTCCTGGGGATTGCATGGTGTGGAGCAGTTTGTGTTTAGCCTGTCTTCCCCTCTGCCTGTAAGAAACAAGTAAATAAAGCCTATATTTCAAGCTTGATTTACTCTGGTTCCTACTGTGAAAGATGATGAGTCTTTAGGGAAATAAAGATGGGGTCAGGGAATTAGTGCACATAACGGTCATTTTGACGTTGGGCCAGCAGATGCCAGGGAAACACACTGTACACAATTAAGCATAATGTACTAATGACAGGTTAGAAATTTTATCGCCTCTTGGCGATCGAGCAGCAAGTCCACATTTAGCAATAATAAAGAGTTTATTGGTGCTAAAGCCAAAGATTTTCTGACATACGAAGGATTTTTTTTTCCTTTCATAACAAGAGTTTTAAATCCTTTGTGTACCAGACTCTGGAAGTGAGAGATGCAAAGTGGTTGTCAGATATTTCCTAGGAAACAGGCAATTAAAGGGTAATTGAGTAAAGGATGTGGGAATTGCCATTGGACCTCGTGCGTGGGCATTCAGTTTTCTCACCCCTTTCCCAAACATTGCCACAGCACACCTCATGGAGCGCGTCCACTCCCACGCAACAGTGCGCAGTGTCAGCATGCTCGCTTCGACTGGGCTGCATGTCCCGCCTATGAATACTTAATTGCATCCTAGGATTAAACAGGAACCAAACCACGGGGGTAAAAATAAGCACCCCTTGTGTGCAGAGGTTTCCCTCGAGCCTGGCAAGGTGGCGCTGGCTTGGGTGTACTTTGTGTCATTGGAGCCGGGGAACTTGGAAAGGACCCTGCTCTGTATAGGGGTTGTTCCCGGTAGATCTTTCTCACATACCCACAACCACTGCCGTTACACGCTCTGCATAGAAGAGCTGTGATTGCCACGTGCAAGAGAGAAAACAAGCATGAACATGTGTGCATGATGTCTGTGCCCGCTTCTGCTCCCAGCTGCCCTCCCCCCAGTGCTCAGGGAGTTCGTGGCACCCAGCACCCAATCTTACTCTTCTGGTTTCTGAACTGATGATAGTTAAAAGCCCCAGAATGCCCAGGGCTCCTTAGGATGTCTTTAAAACCCACTCTGTTATCTTGGAGGTAAGAGGGCCAATCTGGCTAAACCGACATCAAGGAATTTAGCATAACCTCCTCAGAAAGGGGAGAAATGTTTCATTTTACAAAATAAAAAAAAAGCCCCCGACACCAGCTCCGCGTAGGTACCTTTGCGGATGAGCAGCTTCTCGCCAGCGCCTGCTCAGAAGATTAGCCGGGTGGTAATGTGGGGCATAATTGCGCCGTGTGGCTGTCCCTGAAGTGAAAACCTAATTGCCTGACAGGACGATAACTTTGTGGCGCCCTCACCTTGTTAGGCCCTTTCTGATGCAGTTCAAATGCAGTGTGGCCGCAGGTGCGCCTAATTTACCTCTCTGCAGAACGTGTGGAGTTTAATTGCACAGTGGTTGTTAGGAAAAATTGGTGGGTGGAATATCAAGTGACTTGCTCTAGCTGATGGCAGATGGTGTTAAGAGGCATTGTGAGCTAAGTGTATAGGTGAGTCGAGTTAATAAAAGATGTAAATTCAGGCCCAAAGTAGCAGGGACTCATGGTATGTAAGGAAATTTAATTGAATGGCCACCATTCTTAGCCTCATCAAAGGGATTCTCTTCTGTCCTCCTTGGGTCTTCCAGGATGTGTTGGGAAGACAAACAGGTCTTATTCCATGGAGTCTTTTATTCTCTCGTATTGTAATCGCTAACGAAGAACCCTGAACACGAAAGACTGAATTCCAGGAAGTACTGTAATTTTATGAAGTACGATAAAACATCAATCACTTTCAAATAAGACACGTGATGTTCGGGGAGAAAATCCGAGAAGGCATTTTCTGTAGCCTTGCTGCACAGGCTCTCACAGTGGCGATGTGCTAGCAGGGAATCTTCCTTCCACACACTGTGGAGATAGTGCAGGGACAGGCTCTGGGGGGGGGGGAGGGGGCGTTCACAGCCAGGTTGCCTAGTGTTCACCTGTTCGTACTAAGACAGCACATCTGTTTGTACGGGAATGGGGAAGGTGGGATGACTGCGTTTTCATCAAAGCCTCTCAACACACGGTCAGGACTCCTGTATCTTTCTGCTGCATACAAGGCCAGGTCTGATGGGAGGTGAAGCTGGCTGTCATGTTTGGCCTCTTCATTCCCACCAGGGCTGTTGCTCCTGTACTCTGTCTAAGCAAGAGTTTTGGTGGACACACCAAACCCACCAGCTAGTCGCTTAAAAACACGGAGATGGTCCACAGAAATCATGGAAACCCCACACCGTTCCCTTCCTGAGGGTTAAGCCTATTGTAACTATTTTTCTTTTTTTAATTGAATTCATTCTTTGACTACTTTATACTCGTGTGTAATGCATTTTGAGTGCTCCCACACTCCTACTGCCGCTTTAAAACTTGGTCTTTGCTGGTGTATTTGCTTTAGCAAGATAAACGCTGCAAACTGGGGTTTCTAGATAAATGTAGCACATTCAATAGGATTTCAACTTTGATATTTTTACATAGATTCACCGTAAGACACCCCTATGCTAAAAGTCAATTTTTGCTTATCCAAAATTCAAATTTTACTAGGCATTCTGCATCTTAATAGGATGATGTCAGTGTCTCTGTCTGGGGTGGGTGTCTCTAAAGGCTAATAGTTAATGCAAGGATCCTTGCAAGATGAGATCCTTTGGAAAGACAGAGTTATTATAAATCTTGGGAATCTGTAGTGTCATCAGACAGCTGTGCAAATTGCCACTCAGAACGGAGCCCAGGAGCCTCTGTCTGCCAGCTCCACAGCTGCACTCAGCATTGCCCCCTACATGGCAGCCAGCACAGTGGTGGCATCTTTTCTGTTATTTCTGTGCAAGCCTTTTTTTTTTTTAAAGTTGTCCTTTTATAGGCTAACCTTAACTGTGCATTCTTTGTGTTTTTGTAGATTCTTTCTAAAATTCTTCCTCAAGTGCAATCAGAACTGCTTGAAGAATGCAGGCAACCCCCGGGACATGCGGAGGTTCCAGGTACGCATCCCTCCAAGGCGCCAGTGCAACCTGCCGGTTCTGCCAGAGTTTCAGAGGCCTCCACTCTTCAGAAAGGCCGTTAGTTCCCCAAAGCTAGCAACATATTAGGTTTGATTTGTTTGATGAAAATAGGCAGATGAAGGGCTTGATGATGACTCAGTGGTTAAGAATGCTTACTGTTCTTGGGTTCAGTTCTCAGTATCCACATAGAGACTCCCAATAATCTCTAACTCCAGTTTCGGGAGATCTGACACCTCCTCTTCTCTAAGGACATCCACACCTATGTGGTCCGTCTACTATATACATATACACCAAAAAATTAAATAGAGATAGACAAATAAAATGCCTTTTAAATGATCTAGTGTTTTCAGTATGCCAGATATGAGTCTGTGCAGAGTCAGGAAGACAAGATGATTAGGTTTCCCACAGCCTCCTGATAGCAGTGCTCAAAGCTTGGCCAGGCTGAAGATGCACATTTTTAGGGATCGAATGGCCAGTTGATTGATTGTCATTGTGTGTGGGGATGGCGAGTGGGAAAAGAACCATAATGTAAATGCTCTAGTGTGCTTGGTGTCTAGAGCCTCCTCATATAGGGTCTGCCCTTGCTTAGCATAGGCCTTTACAAATGGCCCTACCCTCCAAGGTCCAAGGTGTCTGACGTCCTCCACTTAGAGTCCAGCTGCCTCCTGTCTGTTCTCCATCTTGGCTTGCACATGCCCGTTTGCAGTGGTCTGCAAGGGAGAGGAATTTTTGTTGGCTTCAAGGGCTACTAGCTCTGACAGCATCCATGGTTTTCTTGTCTTTATGGATGATGAGAAGGCTCTCTCAGGGTCTTGGGCTCTCTGTGTATGAGATAGACTGTCTTGCTGATCTTTATTGTAAAATTAGAAGAACCAAGCCCTGAATGGAAATGAATCCTTGGTTAGCTACATTACTGAGGGAATATTATTTAGGATGTCAGCTTTGTTGCTCAAGTATCTCACAGTATTTGAAGGGTTCTGTGTGTTCTTCAGGGAGGTATGTGATGTCTATCTTTTGCCTTCATGGTTCTTCAGGAAAGCGGGTCCCTGTTGACCCATATTGACTTTTGTGATTGAGGATAGCATCTCTTATAAAATACTTGGCCATCTTCCATTTTTTTTATACACAAGAGACCACAAGACATGGGCAAAATTGGTCCATCTAGGCAGAGGAGGTCACACCAGACTGAGAAGTAGGGTTCTGTTTGTCTCACCAGTGATGGAGCACGGCATCTGTCACAGTTGGCCCACCGTGCATTGGGAGACCACAGTGACTCAGTTAGCTTACCTCTCAGAAGGTTTGCCTGAACTTCTGCCTATCATGGTATACCTGATGCTTACAATGGTGCCACACTTTCTGTATCTTCCTGCGGGTACACTGCAGGGTTGGCCCATACTCAGCAGCGCAATGTGTCTTATCTTCTCTCTTTCCCCATGCGTCTAGTTTTTGTATAGGTGACAGAGCACAGTCAGTATCCTTAAACATTCTTATTTTTACCTTTTCCTATACTTCTAACACATCCTGGTCAAGCCTCTGCCTCGATACTGGTCAGGTCTCTTTACCAAAATTCTTTCAATGATCAGGACAGGGTATACAGGTGGAGACCAGGAAGATCTATCGGACAAGAGCAGCCCTTGTGTCCCCTGGGCAGAGACTGCTAGGCCACAGGTGGCCCCATAGTGGCATCAGGACCACCCAAGGCAATGCCAGATTTTCAGAACATGTACTGACCATTTTCTCAGTTCTGACAGTCTGATATTATTGAGACCTTGCTATCCTGGCAGGCACTGGAGAGAAAGGATTCAAGAACACTGCCCGCAGTAGCTGAGGGTGTGTATAATATCATGCCCCTGCACCATCATCTTATGGGGCCTGAGGTTTTAAAAGTCAGTTCTTTACACACTTATTCCCATATAAGCTTGTCATTATCGTTTACAACTAAAATATTTTTTGACTTTTTCCTGTGTGTCTCATTGAGACAGAGTCTGACTCTGTAGCCCAGGCTACACAGGGTTTATAAAAGATGGTTACAGTGGTTTTTGAGACTCCTGATGCCCTGGGTCCCTTACCTCAGTTTCCCCTGTCATAAACATGTTTGAAGGAGACTTACTGATGGATACTATAGTCTGGGTAGCATTGACTTGTCCACCTCCAATTTCTATCTGGCAGTCTTCACTCCTCCCTCTCCTGCCCAGTGTTTTCAGGAAAAGCTGGCTCCAGGACCTGGTTGGGTGGGGCTCTAGGGGTGTTTGAGCCAGGCATCCTTTATGTCAAATCTAGGCTCAAGTCCCACATTAAACCTAGGTTGAGCTCTTTGCTTTTCCAGGCCCTCTGGAAAGTAATGCCCCACACTGACCCAACAGTGTTAGAAACCTAACAGCTAGGCCGCCTGTTGCTGTTGCCTGGGTCTGCTGAAGTGTGCCATTTCTGAGACACTTCCTATAAGTTCACTGAGAAGAGAATGGTTGCCTTCAGTAAGGTGGTCCTTCTGTATGGTGGCTTCATTTTCTCTTCCCATGAGCCAGCCAAGAAGTCTACTCTGTCCTCTCTCTCTTCTCGGGCATGCTCTTAGCCTCTCCTGGACCCTTGCCACCTTCCCTATGAACTTGAGAAGGGTTTCTTTTCCCAGATTGAAAAACACTTCCACAATTCAAATTCAGTTTTTTTTTTTCAGGGACAAGAAACTTCATTCTCAGACAGTAAACATAATTGTACAGTTGACCCAGAGAGCGTCTGCTGATAGAATGGGGGTAGCCGGGGTAGCAGTGAGAACCCTGATTTTGTGAAGCTTTTTTGGGGGGACAACTGAGTCACTCCTCTTAGGTCTTCAGGAGAGGCGAGTCTCAAGTGAACTAATTTAAATTAGATAAACTATCTAATCAATATGTGAGCAGATCAATCAAAACAGAGACTTTCAAATGAGTGGCTAGAGGGGTATTTCGGAAGCTAATGGCTAGGAGAATATTTCTCTGAATTGAATCCACTTGTTAGCATAATAAGAGATTAAACCCTAATTAGTGGAGCAGTTTTTTTTTTTTTGAAAAGAAGCAATCTTGAGTCAAAACAAAACAAAACAACCCACCCCCATTAGCCAAAAAGAAAAAGAAAAAAAGCCGTGAATGCACTTCATTTGGTGGAGAGGTTCCAGAATGAGTGGAGTCTCCTCAGCACAGCCTCTGAGCTGGCTTTTATCTCGCTCGCACGGCGCCCGCCCGTGCTGTCCTGTGCCAACTCCATTTTCAAATCCACTTCGTCTTCACAGGTCGTTGTATCGACAACAGTCAACGTGGACGGCCACGTGCTGGCCGTGTC
>NW_024543075.1:7830000-7850000 GCF_018167655.1 Microtus oregoni
GTGAAAAGTAGTAATTGTGAAGTGACAGAGGAAAATGAAGTTTTGAACCAAAAGGCAAAGTTCGCGGATGAAAAAACCGAACCCAATTAGCTGCTTATGGGGAATGGAAATACAAGGCGTTTGCTCTTCCATCTCCTTCAACAGCCTTTTGATTGACTCTGCTTAGATCTGTACGGCCAAGCAGATAAATCGACGTGGCACATGCACACGAAGCTTAATCATTTGTAATAGTCATATTTGCCCTGACACATAATTTGCTATATCAAGCCTTTTTTTTCTTACTCACTGGTATTCTGTGGCTCGGCCTTTGCTTTATACAACATTTAATAGTTTGCTTTAAACACATCAACATGCTGATCTATGATTGCCCTTTGCGTGTGCCTGGAGGAGCAGCATGCCCCTCCTCCCGGGGCTGCCAGTGGGACCTGAGGTGGGCTGCGTGGGCTCCTGATGTCAGGTCATATTCTAAGGTTTCCGTCCTCTGTCTTGTGTGAGCAGCCACTCCGTGCATCAAGGCCATCAGCCCCAGTGAAGGCTGGACCACGGGGGGCGCCACTGTGATCATCATTGGGGACAACTTCTTTGACGGTCTACAAGTTGTATTCGGAACCATGTTGGTGTGGAGCGAGGTAAGCCTGCAACAGTGGTGTGCCTTGAGCAGTCGCCTCCTCTGTGAATGGTTTCAGCAAGTCGTGTTTGGTGCAGGGACATGAGGCAGCTATTGCAAAGTTCCCTTTAGCTGTTTGTCTGTGGTGGGCTGTCCTGTGGGTGGGTTTGCCCCTCCCCCCCACAACCCTTGGGTTTAAACCCTGCCATAGGAGGTCCCCCAGTACCCTGGAACAATTAGTTCTAGAATTACTAGAAGCAGGTTTAAGGAGACATATGGTGGCGATTTTCATATGAATGATGCCCTGTGGCCTTTCCTGCAAACTAAAACCCTGGAACATTTGCTGATCTTTCCCTTAAAGAACCATAGGCCCAGAGTCTCTGGGTGACAGGAGGGAGCATTCCGAGACGATGGTCCAATTTGTGCTCATTTTGTAATTATATCCAACTGGCAAGTGTCTGCCTCTCAGGGCCTGCCCTGCTGAGCGCTTGTTCATGTGTGGTTTCCGTAGCTGATAACCCCCCACGCCATCCGAGTGCAGACACCTCCGCGGCACATCCCTGGTGTTGTGGAAGTCACCCTCTCCTACAAGTCCAAGCAGTTCTGCAAAGGTGCTCCTGGGCGCTTTGTCTACACCGGTGAGTACGCAGCTCCAGCCTCCGTGGGGCAGCGGTGGGTGCTCCTTCTAAGCAGAGCCTCGTGGGGTGGTCTTCAGGGGCCCCAAGGGAGGCAGAAGCGAGGCATGGCATGCTGTTGAGTTTGATCAGGTGTATGTTCCCGTCTGCATCTGAGACAGCTCACGACGGCTGGGCAGATGCAGCCCTGTGACCTTGGCATTTCCTCCTGTCCAAAGGCCTTTGCCTCTTGCCAACAGAGCAGAGTGGTGCCTGGAGGGAGAGTTCTTGGTAGCTGCCGCAGCTTCCACCTTCCATGGGAGTGGCTGCCTCATGCCCGGCTGCTTACAAGGCCTTGTGCCCACCCACTTGTCAATCAGGGTCAGGCTCATCACTGCTTTTCAGTTGCTCGAGCTGTGACTGGGAAGGAGAAGTCTTAGCCTGTCACCTATCCAGAGGAAGCCAGGGGTCTTAGCCCCTGCAGGGTGCTATTACTTGCAGGGGATCTACATTCCGGAGAGCATACATATATGTAGTAAGTATATAGCCCGAGCCCCAGTGGATAGGCTGGGTGGCTTTTGTGACTGACTTCCCGTAAGTGGTATATCAGAGGTGTTTATATGCTGCTTTGCCCACACAAGTGCATAATTGACATGATTTGCTGGAGATTGCCATGGAGAAATGCCGCAAATAAACTTCACCTTCAGGAAGGCCTGTCTGCATTTTGGCTTTTACTCTCCCTTGGCTCCACAAGCTGTAAGGCATGAGGAATGATTTTGATGCAGGACAAGACCTGCTGAAGCCCAGCGAAGGTGGGCGGGATGGACCCTTGCTGATTATCTGTGGATGTGTAGTGACTGGGTGTCTTCCACACTGTAGTGCTTAGAGCCCTGGGCTTGATCAGTCTTTTACCAATTGAAGGTGCTCTGGAGCTGAGCTGGTATCCCACTGGGTGCTACCCTCTGTTCTGGCCAGCAGACAGGTTACACGGAGGGTTCTGAGGCCCTTCCTTCCACATTGAAGTTCCTGGAGATCGTGGAAGTGGCAACATCTTTCCTCTTTTAGGAAGTACTGAAAGAGCAGAGTGGCAACATACAGACTCCCTGTTCCTCAGCAGATCCACTGCCACCCAAGGCAGGGCTTGGATCCTTATCCTAGAGGCATCTAGCTCCTGACAACCCAGCACCCCTAACTGGTCAATGGGGGGCACCAGGATCTTTAGAACTGAAGGATACAGGGGAGTGGGCATAGCAAAAAGTTGACGTACCCATCTACTTCGGGGTGCTGAATATTCTTGGCCTCAAGTTGAGAGGTTGAGAGAGAAGAGTTCCTCTAGATTTTGAATCCCCCAGTGTATAAAAAATAAAAGCGTGTCAAAACAAAATGATAAAAAAAATTGGGACATCTTTTAAAGGCTATGTGCAAGTTGTTCTCCAAATTACAATAGTTCTGCTTATTTCTGACTTTTTTGGTGGTGGGAAGATGTGCCCACCTCTTCATTACCAGTATGTATTTTTTTTATTTTCAGTATAGCATTCAGTAAATGCGCAGTTCTACGCTCTATTATCTACGTGCAGTATTATGAAATGGACTTCAGACTCAATAGTTTTTCTAAGTGCTCTGCACATAGTTAAGGTAGGCTGCACTCAGTGATGTGCAGTGCATTGCATTAGATGGCTATTCGCATTCAACTTTAGATTTTTTCAATTTACAGTATTAAATATTAACCCATAGTCAATTCAGGAACATCTACTTACTCCTTCCCGCTCAGCGAAGGACACCCACACTGGATGTCCCGTTCCTGGGGAGGTCAGAAGTTGGAATCTTGTCTTGGACCTGGTTGGTCATCCCCAGTATCTTTGCCTTGGGGTCATGTGTACGAATGAGCTACAGCTACCCCTCCCCCCCCCACATTCAATATAGCTCCTCAAGGCAGCTGTTGGTGTACAGTACCACACGGCAGGAACGGCAGGCTGTAGGGGCAGCAGGTCCTATGCAAACACAGAGGATATTTGGTTAGATAGCTCGGTGTGTCCCAGGGTGCTGGCTGTGGGACCATGTGAACTTGAACTTCTCCAAGTTCAATTTTCTCTCCTCTTTCCCTCATGGGGCTGTGGCAAGGATCAAGGACAACTTAAAGCATCTGACATACAGAGGGCACTTAGCAAATAGTACCCGCTGTGGAGAGCCACTGACATCTTAGACTTCGACTAGGGTTTGTGGGAGCCTTGTTTATGTCTCGAGTCCCATGGATGCAGAGATGGCGTGCGCTTGCTCTTAGACCGACACTGGGCTGTGGGAGACATGTCAGGGCTGGGTGTACTGAGTGAGTTCCTGTGCTGCTCGTGTGGCCTGGCTTGGCCGGTGGCACCCAAGTGAGCCTGTGGCCACAGTTGGCAAGCCTGGCCTGCTCCTCCCAAGCAGGTCTTCCTTGTTCTCAAGTTATGTCGTTAGGGGGTCCTGCTGCGTTATTTGGGGGCTATGCTAGGCAATCCTTCCCCCAGTCTTTATATTCTTGGGCTTTTTGTCTGAATGTTGAAGACGGCCGCTTTTAGAAGTGGGGACATTCCTTTTCCTGCAGATGGGTCCTGGTTTGAACACTTGTGAATAAATGCAGCTGTGCAGGGTGGGAGGAGCTGTTTGTTATTGACTGGCAGGGGTCACATGGTAGCATCCCCAGTTACTGGTTCTCTGGGGTGGGTGGGTGGGGAAGGGCACTCTCTCGGAGGCTCCTTGCTCTCTGGCCAAGTGGAATGCTCTCCTGGACCAGTGTCCATTGCCTCCCAAAGGAGAGCAGCGTCTCCCGAGCTTGTGAGAGCCACATGAACTTTTCTCGAGAGTCACTGTCCATTATGCATGGTTACGTCTACTTTCAAGCTGATTGGACTTGTTAGCCCCCAAGACTCAGGGCCTGCTTTCCTGGGGTTGGGGGTTTCCTGCTTCCCCATGTGTGGGTATTTGCAGTGAGGCTATGCAAGCTTAGCCCTTCCTAGTAGTGTGTGTGTGTGTGTGTGTGTGTGTGTGTGTGTGTGTGTGTGTCTGGGATCATTACCGGGAATATACATTTCACATGTGTGTAAGGGATATAGGATTCTATATTCTCAGGGAGCTGAGGAGAGGTGGGGTCATAACCTGTCTGGCCTGGAAGCTTCTGTCTGATTTGCATTGCCCTGAAATTGATGGGGACAATGAGGTAATCACAGGGACTCACTCTCCCCAAATGAAAACTGAGCCAGCCACTCTGGATGTCACAACATGGGCGCCGTCCCCTGGGCATCTGGTTCCCATCAGTGTGCCCAGGCCCCGGAGGCTGCTGGGACACCTTCACATTTAACCTTCCCGGCATGAGGCCAGCTGTGGGGCCGCAGGGCCACTGGATAATGAACCTGGGCTTGGAGGAGGGGCTGCCACCAGCCTGCCAGAGCCTGGGAGGGACTTGGCAGAGGTCTAAATGAGCTGTTTACAGTGACCTGAGAAACACCAGATTTTTCAAAACCAGACCCTATTAGTCAACCCAGAGTGGTCGTGCTCAGCCTCTGCCCCCGGAAAGGGAAGGTTGGTCAGGCCCCATCCATCCAGCCCCTTGGCTGCTGTTCACAGTCCCTCTCAAGTCGCAATTACCTTGGGAGGCTGTGGCGGTTCAGTTGATTAGCACGGTGAATTAAAAGAATGAGCCACAAATGACATGTCCAGCTCTTCCATAGGAGTTCTCTGTATTCCCAGCGAGCCTCGCCCCTGCTGTAAGAAGGTCAGAAATTAGAGAGAGAGAACAATTTTCGAGCGGCTAGCACTTAGGAGCAGAATTAACAATCACTGTGTATGTAATTGCCAGTTAATAGTAAATTGCCTTTAGACTGTAAAATGCAATATAAACTGGTGGGCACCTAAAATTAAATTAATGAGATATTTGCTGCATTTAAAAGCGAATAGTTCAAATTAATAACCAAGTGCAATGCTTGTTTTAATATTTGTCTAATAGCATACCATTGACTTGTTTAATAATAATTAAAACAGTCCTGGAATCACCTACCTGAGGAACTTACCATATAAGATAATCAAGCCGCTTTTGCTTTTATGATTTTGCCGGTGCAAATGCACCAAATTGTTAAGAGTAATAAGGGAAATTATTTTTTAATTACAAGAGAAACATTATGGCGTTACCTGATTAAGCTGGCCTAGAATTTTGTATGCTTCTAATTGAGATTATGTTCTCATGAAAACTCCTTTTGCAGACCTGTTTTCAAGTGTGAAGTGTGTGTGTGTGTGTGTGTGGTGTTTCCTTAAAACGGACATTTGGCAGAATGTTTCCTGATTAACAGAAGAATGGAGGTTGCTGGTGTGGCTTGGGCTTAAGCCTAGTTAGACTCCAGGAATGGGACTCGGGGGCTTCTTCTGTTGACCTCTTGCCCTGAAGTTTGATTGACCCACCCTCATTTTGGAGAATTCTTTTTTGCTCAATTAAAGAAATTATCACAAATTACTGGGAGTCAACATGTCGCCGGTAACAGACTGAGCCCAGTCACTCAACAAGATGTTGGCAGGCGGCATAGACACATCTAAAGTGGACGCGCGGCGGATACCTGGAAGGGTCCCAGGTCTGTGATGCGTTCATTGGCTGGGAACATTTTCATAAAGACTTGTGTGCATTTGTTGTCAGATTTGGGAGACCATCCTTCAGCCAGGAATTGCAAGCAGTTTGTGTTCTTTCTCATACAGTTTCTAGATTTTTCTTTTTTTTATAAAGATGTCAGGTTGTGCCTTAAAAGTGGCTCCATATTGAGGGGTGTCAGTTCTATCCTGCACCTGTCTGGAGATGGTTTCCTGCTGAGTCTCCTGGCTGGTCTCCACCTTCCATCCCATTTTCTCTTACCTGGGAAAAGCCCTTGTGTTTCTGTCATGTGGAAAGGTTACTTGTGAATATTTAGACATGGTTCTGTCTAAACCATAGGATCCAAACACTCTTAACCACAGCTAGCCAGTTCTGGTTTCTTTTCTCTCAGCCAGCCCTGTGGTTCCACCAACAAATCACTTGTATCTGTAGAACAAGTGATTTTAATTGGCCGCCCACAAATTTGTATCGTTTGCACTCTGCTAAACTGAACGTTAAGCACAAACTGCCCAATTGTTTCAGCCCTAAAGCTCTGAGCCACCAATGCACACAATCCAGGAACACATTCTATCCTGCTGGCTCCCAGCATGTAGGGATCGTGACCCAAAGTCTTCAGTGACTCCATCCTCCCCTGGCAAGGCAGCCAGTGGCACACTTCTTCCCCTTCCTGTCTTCACTAAGTATGCTATGATCATACCTTTACACCCACGATGGTGGTTTCGTTGTCACCAGGTCTCAGGTGTTTTAGGAAGACTGTTCTCTTCACAGCCACGTACCCCGGTACTGGGTACCCTTGGGTTCTTATGTCAAGTTACTATACTTGAAGGGTAGCATGGGGCTGGGCTGTCAGCTCAGACCACCTTCAGGCTCCCAACTATTCCATGACTCAGACAATGCCATCTTCCTCCCATCTTCTTCCCATCATCCTCCTTTCCCTGCTCTTGCTTTTTGTGACATGTTACGAGTGGATGGCAGAGGGTGGTAGTTTCTGGTTTTGTTTTTCACAAGGACTAGCTGGTAAGCGTCCTGCCTCAGCCCCTTCCCAAGGAAGTGGGGACTGATGGCAGTGGCTAGTCCCATAGGTAGACCCTCAGGCTAGGAGGTAGCATTCACCAGGTGACCTCCCTTGGGTGGCACACTGCACTGCCTGAGCCACAATCAGTGATGCTGCTGTCTGCCAGGTGGGTGCTGGGAGTACGGCCGGAGAACGTATCCCTTTAAAGAGGGTTGTGTGAAGGCTCCCTGTCCCTGTGGTCTCCTCTTTCCTGTCTCGAAGGAGGGCAGGAGAATGAGGCACAGCACAAGTAGACAATTTGTCCTAATCAGTGACACCCATTTACCAGAATTGCTTAAAATGAACTATACCTCATACAGAAATCGCACATTTAGAGACTTCCATTCATCATGTGAAAATTGAGGGCCAGTAAACTTTTCTGCCCCTCCAGTGGGATCATAGGCATGCATCAAAATGTTAAAAATGATTGGTGAGACGGAGCTGTCACCCATTTATCAAGGAAAAGAACATTATTTGCTAATTTCCCAAGCAGGCTGGTGACAGGGTGCTTCGTCTTTAGACCCACGGTGACCAGCGTGGCCTTTTTGTTATTAGTACAAGTCAAGTGCTTTTGGGCTGTTGCTAAGAAGACACATTTGTCTGTCATCACGGGGGCTTTGGTCGCTTTCCAACTGGCTGTGACCAGGTCTGCTCCATGTGCCCGATTGGCTGTGTATGTTGGGGCTATGTGAACCCAAGAGGGGAGACGGACTGATAAATCACAAAGTTTCCCTACCAAGGTGAAGGTATTGACTTCGCAGCCCACCTGACAAGACGTGGCTTCCAGGAGACGGCCATTCGTCTTACCCAAAGGACAAAAGGGTCATTGGCTTCACTTAGGATAGGCAAGATGTGGATGGTAGAGACAGGCCCTACTTCTCTGTCTTTGACACAGGCAGGGTCCCTGTTTCTTACCCTACCTCCCTGGAAGTGCTGTCTAGGGGAGTTTTATTTCCAGTTCTGGCTGGGAAAGATCCATATTTGAAAACACCCTTAGAAAGACATTGGGGGTGGTGGAGTGTGTGTGGGGAGGACAAGCTAATGGCCATTTAAAAGCACAGCACAATGAAAGTGACCAAGTGAAGAACAGGCAAAGCAATGGAATAAGGAGGTGTAAGATAGGATGGCAGGTCACGCTAGTGAAACCGAAGCAGCATCTTGGTGGCGAACTTTAAAAGGAAGTGGTTCTGACTCTGCTGGGAAGGTGAGATAAACTGCCCACTGGTCCTCTGATGGGGACAAGGAGCATGACCTGGCCTCACTTCTTTGACTCATAACCTAGTGCTTGAGCTGCCTCCCACACAGTCCGTTCCCACATGCATGGTGTAGGGGCATGAGAAGGATATGGTCGGTGTTTCACTCTGGAATTTTCTGTGCAGGCTGTCTCCTGGGACAGCTGAACTGAGGTCCCTGTGTGTCTCCATAGAAATTTTATATTTCTAGAAACTCTTCGGTCTTGTCCATACCCAGTGGAGTAGACCAAGACTTGGGTTGCAAAAACAGCATGGGAAAAGATACATTCAAAGAATTGTTGCTTGGCTACCGGGCTTTTAAAATTAGTTGTAGAAAATTATCAGGATCCAACTTTCTTCCCGTTGTGTGATTTTTTTTTTTAAACTCAGTGACAACATGGAAGTCTGTGATGTGGGTTGTTGACCCTGGATAACTGCAAAGTTTCCTGGTACCCTGATGAGCTGATGGGATAATTGGTTTTGCAGGCGTGGACTGATGGAGTGGTGCATATCTGTTGAAGGAGCAATAGGGAGGGACTTAAAACACAAACTCCTTGGGGACCAGGAGCCACCATAGGTCTTGGTATACATTAGGTTCAGAGTACAGTTTTCATTGTTTGTTGTGTTTTTGATTTTGTTATAAAAACACAGCATTATTCTGGGGCCCATTTTCTTTCTCTCTAGTCACACTCTTTCCTGAAACATTGCTTATTATACTTCCACATATGAAAACCCTACTGCTAGGCAAGGAAGGGAGCCCTGAGATATCTGAGCCTTCGTAGGCCCAGGTCTGCATCCTGTGGCCGCAGAGAATTTGAAAGTCTGGAAGGCTATGAGGTTAGATTTGGGGGTTCTGCTAGAGTTCTGTTCCATCTTTTCACCCCCTCCCCTTTGTCTCTGACTGGCATCTCTCTTTTAGCCTCCATGGGGTGGAGAAGTGCTATGGCCTTTGTTCCTTGGTCCTGGCCAACATCTTGGCTCCATGTCAGTGTAGACGCCCTGATGTGTCAGTAATAGCCATTCATCACTTACCCCTTGGTGTTTTTCCTTTGATGACAGTACTCCCAACACAAAATCCTTTACAGAAGCTTAAGCCTATTAGCACTCGGGGGCACACACATCAAGGCTCCAGGCTCCTGTAGTGTGTTCATGACTGTGGCAGGTGGCTGCTGTGTGTGCCCTTGTCATCCAGCTGTGGTATATCCTAAGCCAGAGACCGAAGGATTTCCTTATGTGCTTCCCGTGGGTGGAAACAGCAGTCACTCCCCAAGTGAACTTAGCTTGCTTCTTGTTAGTGAGACCAGCCTGTGGCTAGCAGAGGCCACCGCCTCACAGGGCTCCCAGCCTTCCGGGAACTCTCTTCTGCCTTGATCAGAGCCCCAGGTTCTGTTTAGCCTTTGTCATGGCATCATTAGAGAAACTGGTCCTGCATCCACCCGTGGATGATGTACCTTGTCCATCTCTGCTCCTCAACCAGGAGCTTGGGAAAGTCGGATGATTGGGGTGGTCACCAAGGGAGCGTGATGTCAGTTTTAAACACAGTGTGGTGGTGAAGCCCAGGTCTCTGTGACTTGGGATTTGCCTTCTGGGGTCAGTGTTTATCTCATGCATATGAAGGCTGAGGTCTCAGTAGGGCATTGTGGGTGACTTGTGGGAAGGAAAATCAGTAGCTCTTTAGGTGCTCAAGAATGGGGGTGTCCATGTGAGGGGAAACACATCTTGACTTCTCAGCATTTAGTTCTTGCCAAGGGCAGTGACTCTCGTCTTTATCCTGGAAGCCTGCCTGGGATCTACGTGGCCCGTGACAGACATTCAGTGTGAACATTGCTACAGCCCCACTGATTCAGTCCTGTGGGAAAGGAACAGGTGGAGAGAGCAGTTAATAAAAACAGCCTTAATGCAAACAGGCTCTCAAGTCCCGTGTTCAGGGGAAAGACATAGCTCCCTGAGAACTTGCAGGTGGCAGAGCTGCGGGATTTTCTCCGCAAATGGCCCTGGAGACTGCGCCATGGGTGCTCAGCAAGGATGTGGAGGATTTCCAAGAAGAAGGTGACCCCCTCCTGGGTGACCAGGGAGAAAGTGGAGGACGTGGAAGCCATGAAAGCATAGGTGAGGAGCTATCTCCTCGGGTTACAAGACATGTAATCTCCAACATGTATGAGAGCAGAGCTTACTGACCCTCCCACTGCCTCTCCCCCTCTCCTTCCTCTGTCTCCCCTCCCCCTTATAATTCTTTGACAGTTTCACCTTGTATATTATATATTTTTGGTCATTTTCACACTCTATTTTCTTCTCCCATTCTTCGCTCCAACTGAAAGCCCAGGTTGGCTTTGAATGCCTGATCCTCCTGCCTCTGCCTCCCGAGAGCTGGGGTCACAGCATGCAGCACCATATCCGGCCGTCAGGGCTGCTTCGTGTGACGCATGTAGAAGGCAGCACCCGATGCACCATGTCTGCGCTTTCGAGGATTCCACGCTTATGCTAATCCTGGCCATGTCTTTAAAGGCTTTGCCTCCAAATAGGTCTTTCCTTCTGTGCTCAGCCTGAAAGACCCAGAATTAAGATGCCACTGGGAAGACTGAAAGGTAGACCATGTTGGGAAATTCTAAGTAGGAGGGCCTCAGTTGTCTTTTGACTTCCTCAGCCACCATGGGTATCTGCTCTCTCTAGAAGCCCTTGTACTGACTGCCAGGTAGCATGCAGAAGGACATTTTCTTCAGCACAGGCATACCCAGATTAAGTCCTTGACTACCATTCCCCCACCTACAGTTAGCATGTAAGTTAATGGGTTTCATTATGATATTTCTACACATTTATGATGTGCGATGGTTTGTTTTTCTCTCCTCCCTATCACTATTTCCTGTACCTCCCCTCTTCCCTTTGGACCTTTTCTGCCCCCTCAGAGTCTCCCTTCTACTTAAAAAAAAAAATCTAAATTTGCCTACGAGGAAAAGCATTCAGCATTCATCTGGGCCAGGCTTTTTTCCCTTAACATGGTGCTTTCCAGTTCTATCCATTTTCCTGCAAACATATGATTTCTGGGTTTTGTTTTATTTTGTTTTCCGTGTGTAAGACTCCATAGCGTATATATACTTCTTCTTCATCTCCTCAGTGATGGAGGAAGGTCATTGGTTAAATAAAAAGAAACTGCTTGGCTCTCATTGGTTAGAGATAGGTGGGAGGAATAAATAGAACAGAACGCTGGGAGGAAGAGGAAGTGAGCTCAGACTCCACAGCTCTCCTCTCGGGAGCAGACGCCTCAGAGAGATGCCATGCTCAGCTCTCCCGGGCAGACGCACGCCATGAAGCTCCGACCCAGGATGGACATAGGTTAGAATCTAACCGGTAAGACCGGTGCTCACAGATTATTAGAGATGGGTTGATCGGGATGTGAGAATTAGCCTGTAAGGGCTAGAGCTAAAGGGCCAAGCAGTGTTTAAATGAATACAGTTTGTGTGTTGTTATTTCTGGTGTAAAGCTAGCTGTGCGGGAGCCGGGCGGGACCACCCGTATTACTACACCTCAGCTGATGGATAGCTGGACTGGTTCTATCTCTGGGCTAGTGTGAATAGTGTGAGGGTCAGCGCAGGGGTGCCCCTGGAGACCTCACATCTGCTTCGATGCTTCTTTGGGTGTAGTTTACCTACTAAGAGAGTCAGCAGAAGCCTAGAACCTAAAGGCAGAAGGTTCTTTATATGCACAGTGTTATATACCCTTAGTCTAACTCAATTGTTTTATCCTTCATGGACTGTCGCTCTGTTCCACATTCTCATTCCTTATTTATTCTTCCTGTCCTTGGCTTTGGCAGCTACTGGTCTCATCCTCACCCCTGTCGATCGGCCTCTTCTGGTTGTTTGTCAAAAGCAGATCACATAATAGATGGCCTTTGGGGCTGACTTCTTTCGCTTATCACATGATGTTCTTAGGTTCCCCTTGGCACATGTCAGGATGACATTTCTTTACATGTCTGAGTAGTATTCCATTGTACCACATCTGCTTATGTGTTTGTAGGTTGATGGACATGTAGATATTAGGGGAAAGACTGCATGGATAGAAGACAAACAGCGTGTTCATCTTGTGTCTCAAAATGAGAGGTGCGTGGTAGCTTTGTCATGTAGACTGGTGTCTTCCAGAAACCTGGCCACCAGACCGTAGCACCTTTAAGCACCAGCTGTATGCACTGCTCGGAACAAGGCAGGCACATGGCATAGGGTCATCTTGAATGATCCTTACACTTTTGTAAGAAATAGGGGTTTTCACAAGGCCATGGGAGAAGGGCCACTTGGCTGCCAGGAGGGATCTTTGTTTTAAGCCATGGCCTAAGTACCTGCAGCCTAGGAGAGCTGGGTCCCAGAGCTTTCTGTACTATTCCCTCTACATGGAGATTTTCCTGCTGGTTTTAACTGTGTGTATCCATTGCCATTGGCCCTCCACAGAGTGTGTTTTCTGCTTGACTTTTAGGACCTCCCTCCTCCTCCCACGTAACCTTTGAGAGAATGAAGACACAGGGAACTTGCTTTCTTGAAGCAGGGGGTAACACGTGGGAGCTTATAGAGGTTGCATGATGTGGGGAGTGGTCTTCACTTATTGGTGTCGCCGTTTTGGACACACTTCTCTACCTAGGGAGCTGGGGAAATGCCAGGACAGCCTTGGAAAGTAGGGTGGTATGCCAGGAATAAGCAGCTCTTGGATCTTTATCTGTTGTGTATCCGAGCTGGGCCATCCTGAGATGGGCAGGCGTGGTGAGGAGAGCTCGGGCTCCAGGGTTGGGTTTTCTTTTTAGCTGCAGGGCTGGGCTTGGTTGGTGTAGTTCCCCCATGCCTATGCAAGCCACAATCCAGTGCATTCTTTGAGGAATGTAAACAAAAGTGTTTGAATGCAGTCCAACAGTTGTCAGCAAGGGTATTATTTTGGTAACAAGGAAGATGGGCTGCCCCCTTTTCTGCATTTGGTGTCACATCACAATGCTGCCATCCGCTGCCAGGCAGTGGTGAATGGAAGCGGGTCCCTGTGCAGGAGGCCCGGTTGGGCTGCCTGTATGAATACCAGAACAGCATTCCCTGTGTGAGCGGGGAGGCTCCAGATTCCAATTAGAAGTCAACTATGGTGCTTTTCTTATTCTGAGAAGACATGCTGATGGAACATGATAGGCTCTGTAGAAACAAATGGGAAACTGAGGCCAGCCCTATGTGGGCCTGGCACTGGGCATGCACCCTCCACAATGGCCCTGAGCAGACACCAGACAAGCCTAAGCCACTCAAGGGAAACATCAAATTTGGGGTTGACCTCCAGGCACAGAAGGGTGACCTTAGGTCTTCTTCCCTGTTTGTCCCTTGGCCAGGCCAGTACCCCAGTGAGTGATGCAGGAACCGCGTGGCCTTTGTGTTTCCTATGCACACCACAATGCCTGGCTCACCCTGCCGAGTTCTGTGATTGAAATTCATTGCCAAATTTATTGAGAAATTAATGAGAAAAGCTGCGAAGTATTGACTTTGAGAGGAAAACACAACTCATCTTGAATGAGGAGGAAAATGCAGCAATAATTTAGCCACTATTGATTTGGCCCTGTCCATGTATTGATCTTCATTTTACAATATTAATTTGCACCTGCAATCGGCTGCAAAGGGAACCGATTTCATTTTGTGGCCGCGTTAGTGTGCAAAGCGTTAGGTGTTCTTAAGCAGGGAGAGCCACACGTTGGGTTGGGAAGTCAGGTTTTCCCCCATTTCTGCTTGTTCCTGAAATAGACTAAAAATTAAAATTTTTGTCCAACAAAATATGAAAGCAAAAGCCCATGTAAACCGTGGCCCTCCTCCCTGCAGCCTGGCTGCTTCTCATCCACACTAGGAGCCGTCAGCTGCCTGTGACTCCAGCCACCCCTCATCATCATGCCCGGATCAGTTCAAAGTTCATGAAATTTCTATGAGCATTGATCTCGCCCCATTGATTTTTTTTTTTTTTTGCAGCAGATCTTTGAAATTTTAATTTCCCGAGCATCTGAATTTCTTATAGATGAAATGTGCTTGCAGGAGACAGTTGATGATAAAGTGGAGAACTTAGCATCATTTTAAAGCCTAAAAAAGGAGGGAGAGAGAAACCCAGGCATTTGGGGACTTTGTGTAGTGTTCTGAGCTGGAATAATGAAAGTGCTGTAGCCGGGAGGGGGGGACGTCCGGTGGGGGGGGGGCTAAAGTATCAATTTTGACTTCCGAAGCCACACATTTTTTAATGTAACTTCTTATACAGTCATTTTTGAAAGAAAAGCTATCTGGAGAAACAGCGGGGCCGAGCAGCATTCTTCACGGGGCAATCGTTTCTCTCAGCAGTCTTTATCACCTGGTCAAGCTCACCTAGTTACTTATCAGTGGGACATTTAATAACCTCAAGGTGATATAATTGCTATTGGCATTTTTCCCCCTTGGATTCGGCTGGTTAATGTGTAAACTACTTGTCAGCAAATAGCACTTTGTCACTAAAATCACCAACACCCTCTAGAGGAATGTCTTTGTATTGAGCAATTTAATTTTACTTTATTTAATTTTTACACATTACAACCTGTGTTCATTCAGGCACACTGACGGCTTCTAGTCTGTTGGGGCAGGGTCTGGGCATCCCTGTTAGTAAAATATACTATATCTTATTTAACAAACCCATTGCCTTAATTGAAGCACGTTCTTGTCCCTCGGAAAAGGAACTACAGATGTTCTTATTATGTAGTTATGTTGCTAATGTGAAAAACGGCCTCATTATGAGGATCTGTTTGTAGCAAGAAAATTACTGCATTATGACAAATGCATGATTGGGAAGTTACAGGAAGCCGATCATTATTGAAATGAAACTGGAGCTCACTTAATAGCTGCAGCCAGCAGCTGGAATGGAGCAAATGAATGTCTTCCTGTTGTTATTGTTGGAGTCAGGGTTTTTGGGCAGGAGACTCTGCTGTACTGCAACCTGCGGGCTGGCTTGGGCTTCCAGGGTGGAAAGGCAGTGCTCAGAGCAGCTGTTTCCTACCTGGGAGTCTCCCCCTCGTGTGTTTAAGGACACTGTTTTAAAGACACCACCGCTGCAGGAACAATTACTCCAGCAGTCCTTCAAGGCAGGCCACTGCTGGCAGCCCAATCCGGGTCTCTCTGGGACAGGGGAAGGTGGTCAGGAGGTTGTTGTCATAGTTAAACTTCATGGCTGTGGCCCCTCCTTCACGCAAGGTCCCTTCCACTCCTTCCAGGAAAGGGGCCCCTGGTCTGGGTGAGGGGTGTCCATAGCAACGTTTCCTACTCTTGTTGAGTTTCCCACCACTGGGAAGCAGGCACAATTGAGCCCTGAAAGCATAGTAGCTGCTCAGTTAATTTTGGGTGAGTGAATTAGGCTTCCAAACATTCATGGGGCTGAGTTTCATCCTGGCCCCAAGCAGCATTGTTTTTGATCTGCAGTGTTTTCCGTGTGTCATTCATGGTCAGGAGCATACCCCCTTACTCACATAAGTGAATGGGGTTTCCACACCAATGGATTAGCCTTTGAAGTCTGACGAAAGCCATTTACATTTTGGGATGTTGGAAAAGAGCACCGAACCCCGAGCAGGGATGGCTGACAAAGACAGTTCAGCCATCAACATGTAAACTCCAATGACTGATGTCACAAGAAAGAAAAACCCGGCCCTGCTGCCCATCGGTACGTTTCTAATTGCAGCAGGCCAGTTGGAGCTACTCTGGCCCCAGCTGCAGCTCAAAGCCTGATGCCATTTTCGGCTGCCACATTAGCTCTGGCAATCCCAACTTGAACCGACATCACAGACCGTTAAAATTTTATCAATTGCGCTATGATTAATCCCCCAGTACACGGGCATGACTTAAATATTTAGAACGCTTCTTCTGTTATGACTTCAATGCATGTAAAGTAACGAGATTAACTCCAGTACACTCAAATATATTTAAATATGCGTCCTTCCCGAGCTGCAGGCTATCCGGCGTGTGGAATCGAGTCTATGTGACCATGTCAGGCTCTATTTGTAGGGCCCACGCTGGAGACTGGCCTGCATATGATAGCCGGATATCTGGCCTTTCACAGGCTGCCTGATTGCTTGCCTCATTTGGCATGGAATGTGATTCCCGGCCATTCTAGCTTCTGATTCATTCAGGTTTTATTGCTGTGTAATTTTCTTATTCTAAAATAAAAGCTCTCCAACAAAAATTACTATGCATTAGGCCACAGTAGCCTACTCAAATGGATATTAATACAGTTTATCTCCAAAAGGACGAATAATGTATTTGAAACAGATAAAAGGCCCTCCACTAAATGAGGAATGTTAATATCTTATGGCACAGTTAATAAAGAGATATTTCACAGGGGAGATTTGTTTTATGACTTTTGATACAACAGCCTTGTAATCTGACATATCTTAACGATATAATTTCACACATACATTCATCGCCTACATGCAGCAGCCCATCTTAGCTAAATTTGAATTCAGGACAAATAATGGGTGCTAATTACTTCCGGAGGGGGGGATTTATTAGAAAGCTCATCCTCTCTTTTACAGGTTTGACAGAAATCCATGTGTTAGCTTACAGATACACTTTTGATAAACGTTACCATTTCATTCCCCTTCAGCAGAAAATAACATTTGTTTTTGTTGTGTTTAAGGCAGAGTTTAAATTAATTTAACCCAGTGACACATGTTCGGAGACTAAGCATGCTGCTAAATAATTCCTTGGAATAAATTGCTCGGGAACCAAATGCATTAATTTATGGCTTTGCTGATGCTGACAGATGTGAGGGGTGGGCCGGCAAATATTAACATAAAACAAATTTGCTTTATTCTTCTTCATATTTCTTCTTCCTCCCCGACTTGAGCTCACCCAGGGCTCCTTCTCTAATTATCCACGAGGTCAGTAAGCAAAATTGGGAAGAAGCTGAGAGATCAATACAAATTATCCCTGAGCAAACCAGTGCTGACAGTTTGAATTGCAGCATATGTTTACCCAAAATCAGGCAATTTATCTTAATATCAGCAAAGTAATGCAGTGCAGGTGAAAGGTCAGGCAATCTCTCCCCCTCATAATTACCCAGTTCTAAAACAGGAAAGTGGTATTGATTGGCCTGGCTCGGGGCTCTGTGACTGGACGTGCCAGTGCCTTGCCCTGGCTCGGCTGGGCTCTAGGCTGTAAACTCGACACGCTGAGGGTTTATTAGATGTGTGGGGAGCTCTCGCGCTCTCTCCTCCGGTTGCAGAATTGGCCAGTGAAGACTGAACCAGTCTTCAGCAGCCATGGGTATTGATGGGCTCTTTGAGGAGCTGAGGGCTGCCGACCAGGACAGGTCTTCAATGGGACCAGGCAATGCTCCCGGGGACCCAGAGGTACATGGGGAGACCCATCACCAGAGCAGGAACTCCCAGGACTTGCGAAGGTCTGCTGATGGTCCCCTGAACCAAAGAGGAGGCAGGTTCCAACAGTTCTGCTAACTAAACACGTTCGAGTTTCTATAGCCAGACCCCTGCGGGAGGGCCGTCTTCTGGTTGCAACAGCAACACTAGGCCTTTTGCTGTGTAACTCATCCAGTTTGGTGGGGATTGGCCCTGGCGCACTTTGGTACCCTGCCTGAACTTTCTTGATGTGCCACACCTACTTGCTTTGATGATGCCTATTGGTTTGAATCAAGATGAAAGAGGCCCTCGTAGCTATACTGCTTTCTATGACACATGGGTCATAGAAAAAGGATATCAGTTCAGCTGAAACACTAGAGAATGTATCTCCCAGAGTGAGTGTATGCTCATCACAAGTCATAAAGCTTCTGAGAGCTTGCATTAAAGCGCCTATCACCTGTCAGGAGCATTTGCATGAAATCAATAATGGCTGCCCATCTATCTTTTCTGCTCACCTTTCATCGGGCCGATTCATTAAGTCAAACAGTCGTGGTGATTAGCTGGCAGAGAGGAGAAACCTGACATGCTAGGAATGCACACTGGGCCACCCCTCCACCCCACCCCCGCCAAACATCCTGAGCAAGAAACATAATACTTCATCTTACCCTTTTTGGACCAAGTCGTTTGCTGGGCCTGGAGCCCATCCTCCCGGATGCCCGAACTGCATTTTTGCCTGACACCCTTGCCTGTGCTGAGGCAGAGACATGACAAATTGTCCCCCCAGTCAATGCTGACAGCTTCTGATGATTAATGGCCTGATTATGAAGTGGTTTTACACATATAGAATTTACATCACAGAGAGTTAGAAATTTTGCCATGTCACATACACCAAGGCATTTTGAAGGGTTTTACTATTTGCAAAGAAAAAAGAGGGCAAAATCCCAGCAAAAGCCATGTCATGTAAAATCAATACATCGGATCAATGCTTTATTAACAAGAAAATGTCTTACTTCACATTCCTGTGCGGACCTTTGTCTCCAGGATGTATGATGGAATGTCAAATCATATTGTGGTCCTCAACTTTCGGGCGCATTATTGAGTGTACGTGCAAGGCGTCCTGGGTTGCTTACAAGACGCACCGACAGCTCACACTCGAGGATAATGGTGACCAATTATTGTGGAGAGCACTTTCCGAGGCAGCCCCAAGCTTCCTCTTAGGAAGCTCTGGCCTTTTGTGTTCTCCCGCACTCCGCAGACCTGGGTGGCGTTAATCATCAAATTACTAACGAGTGATGGTTCAAATTGCGGGCGGAGTAATGAATAGACGGCGGCAGGTCTTATTAGTCTCCGAAAACCTCCTGATTTATGTCGCGCCGTGCACCGTGGAGTTACTCCACAGAAAACGATATCTACATGAAGAAATAATGTACTCTAATAAGTATTTTCATCTTAACTCGTGTCCCCGGGCCTCCGGGCTCAGTTTTTGTTGGAGTCAGGCAGAGCCGTAATAAAGCCCGATGGCTCCCTTATAAAGCTTGTTAAACACAGTGTGTGCAGTCGAATGGAGTCCCGGCTGTGATTCATGCACTGTACAGGGTGCATGTGCCTCTGATTTATGGCCATGCACAGTTCATAGTCAAAATTACAATTTGAGGGATAAAAAGATTAATTACTATTTGTGGCCGGCAATTTCGCGGGGCTGGTGGATTGCAGCTGTGGAATGATAGCGCTCTATATCAGTTTGTAGTCAGCACTCACAGATTATTAAAGCTTTGCAAGAGTAAGTGTTCCTCCTGCCTGCTCTGTGCTCAGGCAATATGCTAGACAAAAAAGGACCACAGGGATAAATCTGAGGCTAGCAATAGCTGGACATATGTCATAATTGCCAGTTTCCCATAAATCCCCGGCTGGTGAGGAACACACCGTGTGATGCAGACGCCGCATCATGGCTCTGGTGATGGCTATATATGGGCCCCAAGACCTGTCACTTCGGGACTGCACTGCCATTTTTTACAATATACTGAGCCACCCTTTGACTTTCTTCCAGTCTAATTATAGATGTGAAATAATCGTTGCTTTTATGTGCAAAAGAAAAGGTGGTGGTGGGGGGGAGTCCATTCCTTAAGGCAGAGCTACCAAGCGCGGGTGCCTGCCTGCAGGCACACCTTTGTGCAAGCATGCAGTGAGTGCACAATGGATGACGTCACGGTGACTGACTTGCTCTGTCTGTGTGCCCTCTTGCAGCCCTCAACGAGCCAACCATAGATTACGGCTTCCAGAGGTTGCAGAAAGTGATACCCAGACATCCAGGTGATCCCGAAAGGTTACCCAAGGTCAGTACGAGAACACATGATGCCCCCACACGGGACTGGTTCTGGTTTAGGGGTGGTGGATCTTCGGGAAGAGGAGTGCCAGACACCCCAAACCCTGTGTCCATGTCAAGGCCAACAGGTATGGAGAGCTTTCTGGCCCATGCCTGGCTACTTCAGAGGTTGGTGAAGGGTGAGAGACGGCGCATAGACT
>NW_024543075.1:8542500-8547500 GCF_018167655.1 Microtus oregoni
GCAGGTGTATGGTGTTTGGATGACCTGTCATAATTACAGCATCAGCAAGAGGTCCTCAGGTGTTCTCACAGAGTGGCACGGCTTCTTTGAAGGGGTTACATGTATCTCCTCATCTAAGCAAGTTTACTAGTTGTCATGGTTTTAGTTTGGGCTCATAAGTGATGCTCCAGGCGTACGCATGCCATAGAGTGCAAAGATTTCACAGGACAATGTGCTAAAGAGAATGCCGTTTTCTTCAGGGTGAACACCAAGTTCTAAGATTCACTTTGACCAGGTCTGGGTCAAAGAATCTTTGTAGAGAAAGAGAAGTTGAAGAGAGATATAAAGGCTGTAGCTATGTTTGCCAGGCTAAGAAGATAAGGGTGACGTTCTAAACAATGACTCTAGAAGACTTCCCCTTCTAATATATCCTCTGTGAGCATCTTGGGCAGGTAGACTGGTGGCTGCAGGAGAGAGAGGGGCGAGCTTTGAAAGTCAGACAGGACTACACTGAGATTCCCCCCCCCCCCCCCCCCCCCCCGCCCCGTGTGCCGGAGAACAGCACTAGGGAGCCAGGGCAGGGCTGTCAGCAAGAGAGTACTTCACTTAGATTTGCATTTTGCAGAGATTCCCCCAGCAGCAGTTGGGGGCTCTGTTGCAGTTGTCCTCACTTTTATGTCTGCTTGGGCCACCCTCCAGGGACCCTGCATGGTGAGGCCCACGTTGCACACTGTCTCAATGTGAGCGGGCAGCTGTGACAACATCTGGACCAAGCATGAGGGCGGCATTTGGCGCAGAGGAAAAACTGAGAGCAGGGAGGGAAATGAAACCAATAATGGGTTTTTTAAGCATTTGTTTTATTCTCGCTCTAAATGCGCGCCCTCCTTTAACCCCGTGGATGGGATTCTATTGTGTCTAAGTCCGCTGGTATTGCAGGCAGTTCTTCAAGAAGCCTGTGTCCAGAAGGATAGGGACTGTTCAGAGCCACCCTTCCTGAGCCTGCTGGGCTTTGGGGCCACTCAGTTGCCTGCCGCTCTGAGGAGTATTTTTAGAGCTGAAGTCTGGGGGAGGAGAAAGGATTTGTCTTTTTAAACACAGAGCGAGCGCTGTGAGCAGGAGGACACCTCTCACATTGTGTTTAGATCCTTTCCTTAATCTAAATGCCAGGACAGAACCCTTTCTAGGAAGTGAAACCCACACGATTTTACTTATAAATAGCCCAAGCCTGCTCGGCAAGGAACAAAAATACCCACCCTGGTTCTCCTGCCACAAGCAGCGGCTTGGAAGGATGCTGTCATTGGACACTGACACCCTTTCCCCAGTCATTGTGGGCAAAGACAATGCCATCTTCCCGAAAGGAAACAGCCATAAAACCTCCTTCTTGACTTCCTAAAGGAGTTTTCCCGTTCACACCGAACATCACCAGCCCCCTCCTTCCACCAAGCCCACGGCCTCTGGGACCCTGAGACCACAGCCACAATTCAAGGCTTAAATGCCTGCTTCTGCCTGAGCAGGGCAATGAAGCTGCTTCCTGGACCCACAAAGCTTTCTCTACCTCTCCCCTTCCTTCTGTTTCTCCGAATCGCCTCTTCGGCTCCTACACCTGACAAAGCTCGGAGCAGGAGCTTCATTATTAGATGATAAAGATGCGAACGTTTTCATAACTAGCTTAAAAAACTATTTTGTGATAGCATTTTTTTTCATTAATAGGTAGAAATGCTTTTCTTTTTCTTCGTCTTCTTTTTTTTTTTAAAACAAAAACCTCCTTTTAAACAAATGCACTGCCTTACGGCAGCAGAATCTCACCACTTTACAGTATCGATAAACACAAGCACACCTGTGCTATAAACTCCACTTTACATGAAGCAGGCCATTCGTGTTTTATGGCCCATTTTTCACCCATTGTTGTGGAGTCGTGTCATAGGTGCACCGTAATGTGCTGGGAGGGTGGACGGCTTGAAGATCAGTTTAACAAAATGGTCTAATTTCGCCAACTTTAGTGCCAAAATCTGGATTGAAAAATGCAGGACTGGTACCCCAGGAGACACTCCGTATGATGTCACTTCCCAGAGAATGGCCAAGATAAACATCTATTTCCAGACCCCTTGCACTCACCACACGAATTCGACTTCATTTTCAATCCCCCAAATTACAGTTCCTGTTTTCTAACGATTTTAATGTTAACCTGGTTGACATTTGAACTTGCCTGACTTTTTCTCAGACTCGAAGATTTTATTACATTGCTGGTGGAGGAGACGAAATTCCATTCCAAATCTAATGACACTTTTGGAGCCCGTGAGCCTGCAAACTTTTAAAAACAACGCAAGGAAGATTGAATGGCCTTGCCAGCAGGGAGTGGCAAGCGCACAGATGGCTCCCACGGAGCTCTGCAAGGTGGGCCTGGAGACTCAGGGCTTCCTAGCTGGGAGGGAAGTGGAGCACTTTGTTTTCCCTTCTTAAATGGGAAGGCAGGTCAGTTTGCACCAGTGTGAATCTGTGCACTTAGAACAAGGTTCTTGGAATAAATTGCGTGGTTATGGTAGGCCTGCTCCATTTGGCAATGCTCCCAGCACACACAGTCTTCTGTACCTGTTGCTCACAAAACAAAATGATGTGAGCAGCTGCAACGCACCAACTCTCCCTGGGTACCACATCCCATGCGAACTCTGTGCTGAGTGAGGCTGTCTCACCCATTCTCCTTGACTAGAGACTGAGGACTGCCTTCGTGGGAAGTTATACAAATGTCTCGTCGTGCCCTGTCACGGAACACAGACAGGTCGCTTGCACACCGTATAGATGGGACAGGTGACAGCGAGAGGGGCAAGCTATGTGGCAGAATGAAGATTCACAGGCCAACTTGCTTAGCAGCCTGTTCAAGACATTCTGCAAAGCAGCCGACCATGTTCTCCTGATCACAAGGACAGGGCCAAGTCATAGCATGCTCACGCCTGCCTCCAGGTACCTACAGGAAGACAGAACGTGATCCAGGAGACCCAGAGGAGAGCACAGCAGTGGGGAGATCTCAGCTAAGAGCCTGAAGCCTCCAAGGGCGAGAGGCTGAAGGAGGTATGGTGGGTCTAAGAGCGAAAGGATGAGCAGAGCTTGCTGTGACAGTATGGTTCTCTTGATTTCAAACACCCTTTTCTGGCTTTTTCCCCACTATTTTCTCATTCAGTTTGCTCTGGCCAGATGGGTTCACTCACCTAAATTGGTCTATGAGCACTGCTGGTTTGCACACTTGTGGCCTGGGAAGTATGGTTTTGATGTGCTGTAACAACCTCCTACACACACACACACACACACACACACACACACACACTAGAAGTTTCTATTTACCTCTATCTAGAGAACAAATGAAATGTTATTGGTTGGCTTTTGGCATATAGATCTTCCAAGAAAGTTTTCCAGTCTCCCCAACTGTTCAATTGCAGATCAGTGTGCCGCTCTTATGGAAAATGCTCAGCTGGTAGATGGCTCTGCCTTACATCTACTCTGGGTTAGTTAGCTGAGCTGCATCCACATGGGGTATTGGAGAGACCTCTGTGCCTGGGCTGTGATGGTTCCTACTTTATCTCTAGGACCCTTAGTGAGATGGCATGGGGTCAAGTTTGGCTATTCATTAAGAAAGGTAATATTATCTTGTACCTCTTGGGGTGATCAGGGGGTGGCCTGGTATTGTCTTCTCTACCCACTAATTCACAGGAAAAGGTTGAGAGAGGCAGAGGAGATTTGATTTCATAAAGATCAGCTCAGGATTCATCCAAAAGGGAGATATGGCCTATGTAAGTACAACATGGGATCTATTTTTTGACAATCTGTCACAAGGTGCCCTTGATGATCAGCTTTGATCCGGGTTCTCTTGAGCTTCTTCTGGTCTCCTCAGCTCAATCAATCAAGCATACCCTCCCTGGCTCTGCCACCGGCTCAGGTGGAATTTGGTGACTTAGAATGTAATCTGTCCTTAGGCCTGAGGCTTGCTCAGGCTGGGAGGTCTTGGGAAGTTGTAAATGTGAATTCCGTGTCTTCGCTCTTCCCTTTGCGAGTGTAAAATGGTAGTGAAATTAAACAAACCTGTTTCTCCTTCGGGTGGAGCAGAGAGAGGTTATAGCTTGAATGCCGACGCCTTGGGGTGAACCTTCTTCATTGACCCAGCATCTGTGTGATCTTGGGGGAGTCCTTTCCCATCTTCCCATGCGGCTCTCCCGGGACTGAGTCAGTTCCAGAGGGCAGCATCTCAGAACATTAACTCTCGCCAAGAGCTCTTCGGGCTTGTGGGTTAGAGGAACGTGGCCTTTGAAATGCATGTGGAGAAGAGGCTAGCCAAGACAGCTAATGAAGAAGAGTCTTGGGAATCGCCTCTGATTCCACGACGCATCTTAGTGTGTTCATTAGCTGTAGGCACGCATGTGCTCACATGTCTGAGAACTCATAACAGTGACGATGCCTGTGCCCAGTTTTGAGAAACTTTAATGAAATATAGCATCTCCCTCTGTTCTCCTTGTCACCAAATCTTGCCAAGACTATATAGAGTCGATAGGTGACCTGGGTGAGTTCTATGAATCCAAGACAGCCTCTTGAACTTGCTCCTGGCCAGCCCAGACATGGAAAAAAAAAAGAGAGGTTATGAGCGTCCCCCCCCCAGTTGCTTTCTGAGCTCCCCCTTCTCCACTCCTCTGCTTAGAAAGTGGATTGCTAATTGTTTGATTTTTCTGCCAACAGGATTCCCCACAAATTAGAATTGTAATCTCTGTGGGTATTTCCTGAATTAAAGGAAAATATATAATAAAATAAATAAATATTAGTTGTTTGGTTGCATAAGCTTTTGAGACCTGCAAGGCTCCGCATCAATTATTAAACATGGCCAAAGATGGCATTCCTAACTAGCGAGTGTTGTTGCAAGCCAGACAGTGGCAGAGAGCTCCAGGCACAGGTTTCCATGTTCACACTGCTGGGCCCCGAAAGCCTTTGCCTGGGAGCTCTAGTTTGGTTTCTTTAAACAGTATTTAGCATAGCTTCTGGAC
>NW_024543075.1:8550000-8765000 GCF_018167655.1 Microtus oregoni
GGAGGTCTCCAGAAGGGGACCAGGGGGCATCCATGTCACCACTGTGCCCTCCACTTCACGTCCCAGGATGGAGAAATGTCCTCACGGCATGCAGCCCCTGGGCCAAGTGAGATAATAGGTACCCTGCTCTGTCTCCAGAGCAGTGTTTCCAAACTTACAAAATAATTGGAGCGATCGTGGAGACAGGGTTTAAATGATCACTTTCTGATGGTGAGCCCAGCTAGTAGGTAACCCAGTTGCCTAAGTCAACTGCTAAATTTTTAAAAAGTGAAAAACAATACAGACCACCGTCTCCTGATACCCCCTACCCAACATCTTAAACATCCCCCTCCTTTCAAAAAAAAAAAAAATCTCCTGAGTGCAAGGCTATACTAGTTATTACCAATTGAATTTTCAATAGCGAACTTTCCAAGCCCTAACTTTGACAAATTTTATTTCACATTTGTCAAAGGAAATAAAGCTGACAGCATTACAGGGACTGTGTACTAAAAGTATCTCAATTCCTACGGTCCGTCCAACCTTTCCTTCCCTGGGGGGACATTAAATCCGGACTCAATTCACAGCTTTGTTTGAATGCTATATTTTGCCTTTTCTTTGCACCTTTGATATTTATTTCAGTGTTAAATCTATTCTTCCCTTCATCTATTACCCTGTTTTATTTCTGTTTTTGAGAACCTATATTTTTGCTAATAAATATTCACTGCACCGTCTCACTCTGTGCTTAATATGCCCACTGCATGTTTTCTGTGCTAACTTCGCAACAGATTGAGTGGACATTCCACTGTTTCAGAATAGTCATAAAATTCAGGAACTTATAAAACCTACCTTTCCCCTTCTACCGTCGCTTTGCTACAGTGTATTTTTCCTCCCTCTCCTCCCCCCACCGTTGTTGGCAGCCCTGAGCAGAGTCACAGCTCCCCCCTGTGGCCTCCCGGGGGATGGCGTCCCAGCCTCACTGAAGACTCCCACCTCAGTTGCCAGTCTCCCATGAAGGTTTGAACCCAGAGTTGTAGACCTACTTTGAGGGCTGGGAAGTAGGAGAAACAGAAATCAGCGAAGAAAACTATGATGTTCTACAAACATAAGTTGACTTGGGCACCGGTGCTCACGGAAATAAGCAGTAGTGACCGGTTAAACTTGAGTTTTTTTCGTTCCGGGACACGCACAGTATCAGCCAGCATTTCTGGAGTCGGGATGGGGGGTGCAGGGGACATACGCTAGACCAGCTCTAAACAAACCAAGATGCAAAGGTCTGCTTTACCATCATCTTCAGGAGGCGTGAGGAAAATCCCACCCAAAGTACTTGCCAAATTTGGGAGACACCCTCAGCTTAATGGAGACACTTTCACGTGGCTTAAGGTAGAATGATAACTTAAAAAAAAAAAAAAGCTTAATGCATGACAGCATCTCAGCTGGAATCCTGGAACACATACCGCATGCATCTTTGATCTTCCACATCACATTAAGTAACAAAGACCAGAGGGCTTCAGATATGTACTAGATCGGCTGCGTTTGATCACAGTAAAATGCTTCGTCCCATTTTGGACCATGGACTGCATCAATGATATTTTTTTTCTTACTACCCCCACCGAAAGAAGACACTCTTTTTGCTATGTCTGATTCTTTCAATTAGATCATCACTGCTATACCGATATTTGCTCCAGTATAATCCCTTATAAATAGCACGGGGTTTTTAACAGTAGATGGTATTGCTGCCCCTGGTTCATTTGGGACAATACACCCACAGCGTTAAGTCTGAATACTAAAAGTAGCAGCTCTCACGCATGCCCGTGTGCGCATATAGGTGCTCATGTTAACACACAAATACACCGTTTGAAATGGGCTTCGGAAAACACCCCCATTTCGTGCTATTATGGATTGTGAGCAACAGCAAGATGCAGCACAGAGCGGAGCTGCGCAAGTAAACACAGTCCACAGAGAAACGTGGTGCGGGCTCTGCCTGCAACTGAAATCACAGCAGTTTTCACTGCTGTGACCTGAGAGAGCTGACGGGAAATCCTTGAATCTGCCCGACCCCATCTAACAATACAAGCTCCTGGATTCTCCCTCCCTGTGGCTGAGTGGCTTTCGTTTTCTTCCTCAGCGGCTAGCATCGGGCAATCTGTTATTCCCTTCTTGCGTCTTTCATTCGGCAGTTCTAACCCCCTTTTGATGAATCTGGACCATCTATTGGTTTGGCAGTGGTCAGTTGCTGCTGGTGATGTAGCCAGAACACCTGTGAGTTGAGGACACTCGGGAGTACTTTCTACACACGGCTTCTCTGCACCTTTAAGCGTAACTTCAGACAGCGAATTTGTGTGTGTGAGACCAGCTGTGCACAGTTGAAAAAAAAATCACAGCCACTGATTTCAAGTTAATAACTCTTAAAGGAAGTGCATACACTAAATGACAATTTCCAAAGACAATAATTAGCATACCAGATCTCTTCAAATATCAATGTTTACGACATGGTTGGTCGGGGAAGCACCAACCATGCTTTTTTTTTCTTTGTTTTTGATGCAGGCAAATGTGATTTCATGCTGGAAACTTAAGCGTTGTAGGTCCAGGTAACTGGACAAGTATGAAGGAGCCTGTTCTTAGCATGTACTAGGAGTGCTATGGCTCTACCCCTTAAAATATGTTAAATAATAAATAACTTATTAAAGCATGTTCAATGTAATAATGGGCTTTTTCATGAATCGTTGTAAAAGAGAGATTAGAAAAATAGAAGCCGCAGTCTTTGGGGGAAAATAACAGGAATTCTTAGCAGTGGGGTTGCGTAATGGTTCTGTATTTTTTAAATGTGCCCGTCTCCACCCACAGTCATTTAAGTGCTTAAATAAGCACAATAAATGTAAATAATTTACTGCTTTGCAAACAGAAAATTGGGCAGAAAAGTAATTTTGAACTGCAAGTTGGCCTGCAGTCTTCCATGATTTGGGGCCCTGTAAAATGTAAGTGACGCACGCTGTTCATTAAGTCGCTCAGACTGAGCCTTCTTCGCCTTCATTAGCGACTAATTCAGACAGATATTTAACTTATTAAGGTAAGCAAATAAACAAAAAGGACACACTCTGGGTCTTAAAGTTCTTAGACCTCTAATTGCTTTTGTGCCCTAATTATCGAGATTAACACCTTACAGTGTCCCCACTCCCTTTTGCCTTGCAGGGGGAAAGATATCAGGGTGTTTTGAGATCCTTGTAGTAAGGAAAAGGAAGGCTTAGGAACTTTTTTTTTTTCTTCAATATTTTTTCTCTCTGAAGACAAGATGACCACCCACCAGAATGAGAGGATCTGGCATTCTAAGTTGTACTTGGATTTTTTTTTTTAAACTCTTAGCTAAACCAAGGAGTCATTCATGGCTCTACTGAGGACGGAGCTGGGAAGGCTTCCCCGCGAGGAGCCACCTCTGCCTTAGGAATAAATCAGGCTTCCGGGAGAACCGCCACCCACCAGTGGCTCAGCTCCGCTCCTGTCTCCTGCTGCATCAATCAAAGATTCTCTGAGGCTGTGAGAGCTAAAAGTTCATATTAACTTAAGGTCATATGTAGTTGTCAACACTTCGTAATTAGTGACAAACCCCATGCAAGCTCTTTAATATTTACTGTAATAATATTATTCGTAATGGAGTCATTCTGTATTCATGTGGATATAATATGTAATTCCATTGTAATTTAGCATTAATTAATGTCCACTTATTGCAGTATATTATAGTATAGGAAACAATTTCTGATAAGAGACACCAGTGTAATTTAAGGGCAAACCTGATTGTAATTTGAATAATGATATACATGACTTCATGTCTCCATGGCCCTACCCCCACTCTGATTCCCCCGTGTGCACCAGAGCCTGAGGGCTCTCACACACACATATGCACACGCACACATATGCACACCCATCGGCACTCACTCTATGTCCACGGAGTCGAGTAGAGGCTTACGAAGAAAACATCAGTTTGAAGGGCTTAGAATCTCTTTCTAGCTAATTCTTGAAAATGCTAAAGTTTGTCCCTGTAAGAATTCTTCATGACAGTTTGCATCATCAATGCCAGCACCTCCGAGAAAACCCCTTTAAAAAGATCAGTTGCCCGTTAGTGGAAGCTACCGTTTTTGTTTTGTTTTGTTTTTGTTTTTTAAAGTGGCAATTACAAAAGCTCTTTGAAAATACAAGCCAGTCTCCTCCAGCCTCTGCATCCGTTTTCCCGCCTTGCTATAGAACATCAAAGCTAAAGGTGACTGTTGTGCGTGTCATGCCAGGGCCACCTAGCCTAGCTGGGTGGTGAAGGTGCACAGGGTGGAGGTGGTCGGCCAGCTGGGGTCTCTGCGGCTTGCTGAGCCCTTGGAAATGCCCTCCCAACCTCCAGCTGCTAATTGCAATTTGTTGGGCTTGTAAGCAGGTCTGCAGCCCCAGCACCGTTCTCTCTTGAACTCGATAACATATATCACTCGTTCTTGGGGATTTCCAAGCCCCCTTTCCCTTTAATTCTTTCCTTTCTTTAATGGGTGACTGGATAAATTCAGCAGTGGATTTTTGTGACTCCGAAATAGCAGATAAGTCTATGATGCACTCTTGCTGTGTGGTTTAAAACTCCCATACCATATGTTTTCTCACTGGAATGCCTCATCTTGCAAAATTACAGGAACCGAAGCTTAAAAACACAATTAGGTAGTTTAAAATGGAGTATTAAAGACATACCGCCTATATTCCAAAGCCGGCACGGTTTTTCTTTCTCTCCTCTTTTTGGTTTGTTTTGTTCTTAGAGTTCTCTGTGTTTGATTTTTAGACTAATCACGGTCCATATTTTTTGGATTACGCTCTATAGGCTGTGGGCAAATGATAAATGGAAGAGTGAGCTACCAGAGTTCTTGTCACACAGAAATTTTCATGTTGCTGCCGAAAATGAAAAAAAAAAAGAGAGAAGTGTTTCATGATGAAGCGTCCTCTCTCTTATTTTGTTTAGCATAACACACATAGGTAGACAAGCAAAGCGATCTGAAGAGATGTTTTTGCAGTATTTTGAAAATAACAGCACCCTTTCCGACCTCTGAGGGGAAAATGAAAGAAAACTCAATGCATACAGTTTTCACCAAGCAGTGTCCAGATGGCTCTTTCGGATTTCTCCTGCTTGAGTGTCTGTCTTAGCAAGGACAAACAGGCAAGCAGGCGGACACATACACACACACAAACACACACATGCAAGCAGACACACATACACACATGTGATCACGCATGCACACTCATAAACAGAACCTATTTTTAGTTCAGCGTTTTTTTTTTTTGTTTGTTTGTTTGTTTTTTGGGTTTTTTTTTTTGTTTTTGTTTTTTGGTCAAGATACAAGCCAAATTGAGTGACCTGAAACTATCTTCTTAATTTGGAGTTTCTCCATCTTCTGCTTTTTAGAAAGAAAGAGGCGTGGGGAGCCAGAGTAAGCCGAGTGTTGTAGACAAAGGAACAAGTGGTAGCTCCTAATCTCCCTACTTCTTTGTTTCCTCATTAAACTTATTTCAGATTCAGTGTACATGAAAACACAGTAAAATATTTTATAGACATTTTGTGTTACAATGCTCGAAGCTCTTGACCAAATTGCCACTTTATGCCCCACTCCTAGGGGGCTAAGGTTTTAATATATGATTTACAATCACAAACTGATAAACTACTGGGTTTATAGATGTGGTACCTCGGGTCTCCAGCAACTGTATTGTTCTTTTTTAAACTATATGTGATGCAGCCACAAAGAATAAGCACCAGCATGGATTTTATTTGCGTGCTAAAACATTTGGTTAATTTGTCCTAGAAATCATGCCAAGTGTAATTGGGGGGCTAGGAGGTTGTTGAAGCTAAGGCCACCAGGTCTTTGAGCCCCCTTTTGTTAATGGCTGTGGGAGCTCCTTAGCATCTGCTGGAGTGATGGGGGTTCCTCATACGCTGTGGGTCCTTTATGAAAACCAAAAGCTTAGTTTGTGTCCTTCCTTTGTGGACCAGAGTGTTCTTAAGTGTCTGAGGGAACAGTTGAAATGCAAGTTAAATAGGAAAAATAAATATTTGCCTTAATTGTTTTTCATTCTGTGACAAAGGAGTTAACTCCTTCCAGAGGCAGCAGGCAATACACGGCTACCTCCTTCATGCCCTGCAAGGACGGGCTTGGCTTTTGCTACCCTGGAACCAGCCTTAAGGACTCTCTTTTTCTATCCTGACTTCATTGGATGAACCATCTTCCTGAGATAACAAATCTTCTGTTGCCATACGTGGAAGAGTTTGGTTCGGGGCTACCTCTGAGCAACGTGAACTTGGCCTTGCTGGTGACTTACGCTAATACCTCTCCATTCCTATTAGGAATCAGGGCACTTGGGAAACAGCCTGGAGCCATACAGCTGATGATGTTACCAAATTTGCATCTTTTCAACAGTAATGGGGATGGCTTCCACAAAGACTTCTAGGCTTTAAATAGACACTAAATGGTTGTTTCTAGTTCCTTCCTCTTGACTCCCTGGAGAAACACTTCCCATCCCACCCACTCCAGGACTTCCGCAGAGCAGCCAGGCAGCAGAATCCTACGTGGACCTGACAGCCAGTCACCTAAGCCAGGAGCAGGTTTGTCAGGCAAAGAAGCTAGACTAACTTCTACTGGGCCCATACCTTGGACTTGTGAAGGGAGCCAGTGAAGGCTTTGGTGCTAGGACCCCCAGGGGTCCACACAGGATATTTGCCTCTTGTAACTGTAAGGAAGGCAGTCTTGATCAAAGAAGACTGGACAGAGGAGCACAGCTTGAGAGATAATGTGAAGAGAGCCCCTGGGCGTGGCTAAGGAGGTGCTCCCGGGAGAGTGTTCATGTCCACATGCTTCTTCTCCTGACCTCTAGCAGGGGCTGCTTTTTTACTAAAGACAGGGTATGGTTGAGTGATTTAGGAATGTACTAGACAACTTGTATCTTATGCTTTTTAAAAATATTTTATTTTATTTTGAGACAAGGCCAATGTAGCTCAGGCTGGCCTCCAATTTGCTCTGTACCTGAGGATGACCTTGAATTTCTGATCTGGTGAGTATTGAGCTGTAGCTGCAAGTCACCAATCTTGGTTAATGCCAGGCTTGGGGTGGCACCCAAGACTTTGTGTGAGCCACACAACATTGTGCCAACTGAGCTACATCCCCAGCCCTGAAGCCGCTCCAGATGGCTCGTCTAGATGTTTGCTGCTCTGTGCTACCCCCGGTCTGATCTGTTCTTGCCAGAGCTATGTGGCTATCATTGGACTTGACCAGTCCATGATCTCTGTGCTTCCTGAGAGTTCCCAACCCAGGGGCTTCAGGGTAGGGCTTTCCTGAGGTTGCCCCTGAGCCCACCTTCTTCCTCAAGTCCCTTGAGGGACTGGAAAAAGAATATGTGCACGTGGGTCTTTCTGTCTTGAGGCTTATTCTCCCTGTCGGTGAGTGGGACTGGGCAGAGCTGAGGAACACCCTTCCTCCAGTTCTGGAAAACTGGTTGATGGGCTATGTTATTTAGTGGACTAGCTGTGATGGACATGCCTTAGCACCAACAATGTGCTATTTAGCATTACTCTGTGACTGTGGACTGAGAGGAAGGTCAGGCCATCTAGACTTGTCCGGAGTGCACGTTTGACCTAATATGAATGTCCCTGGAGCCTTGGGAGTGTCCTGTGACCAAAGGCATGAGCCAGAACCGCCCAGCTAAATTGCCAATCTTTAATTCCCCTAGATATTGTGGCCCTTATAAAGGTGGCTGCCTTTGCCTGTTGTTGCTGTAAGCACTTCTTTCTTTCTTTCTTTCTTTCTTTCCTTATTTTTATTTATTAAAGATTTCTGCCTCCTTCCCGCCACCGCCTCCCATTTCCCTCCCCCTCCCCCGATCAAGTCCCCCTCCCTCGTCAGCCCTAAAGGACATTGAGCCTATAATTCGTGATCCTAGAGAAGCTGTAAGCCCTTCTTAAGAGTAGCCCTCCTATAGGGTAAGGGGTCAACTTAGCAATGCCTGAGAAAGCCCTTTGCTTATGGACACACACTGTAACACTTGAGTGTGCTTCCTTCAAAATCTCATACCCCGTATAAGTCTCTCAACTTTGTTATGCAGTTGGAGCCAAGAAATCTTACTTTTCTTATATAGTCAATTTATAACTTTCTCAAAATGCAACATTATATCCACTTAACATAAATGTAAAAGGTTATTTTCAATTTCAAAACATGCCAGTAGCACTGGGCTTATCTGCCTTGTCCTTCAAGGAGCCAACCCACGGGCCAATGAGACACTTCACAGAATTTGCAGTGGAAATTCTAGTGGGCCCTCTCCAGCTCTTCTGTTTCTTCCTGATAGTCTCTCTGGGAGGCTCAACCACATGTTTTATCTCCTGGTCACTGACAGAGAGCATGGGAGAAAGGAATGAAACAAGGCCAGTTTCCTCACTGGAGTAAGAAGCCAGGCAGAAGGACGCTCGGAACCCGGAGAGCCTTGATTCCCCTGAGGCACGAGCAGTGCCCCAGAGACAGCTGCAGGTCACAGTGGACACACATCCTACAAGTGCCTTGTGAATCCGGGGTTTTAGCACAGCCTCTGTAGGGTTCTGCCCCCAGAAAAAGGAGAGCCGCCCCCCCCTCGAGCTATCATTTCACCGTCTTGGATTTCCCGACTTCTTGGGTGTTGGAAGTTGATTCCTTCCATGAACTTTGAGTAGGAAATGTGTATCAGAATCATCAACTTCCATCAGGAAGCTGAAAACCAAACCAAGTCAACAGCTAAAGACCCTGCCCTAGCCCAGCTCTCCCAGGAGTGGCAGGCATCTGACTATCCGCACCCATCCCTGCCAATCACCTTAGGGGAATAGTATGCGCAAACTCGGCAGCAGTGGGCTAGTTCCTTTCACACACACTTTGCACTTTCTCTTTCAGAGCATGTTTGGTGGGGTGGGTATATTCTTCCCTTAAAGCCATGACATAGGAAACCAGCGAACCTTCTGGGTACCCCTCCTAGTCTTTGTTAATAGCAAGGTGAGGTCATCAGTTACTCTGCTAATTGCCAAACAGACTTTATGTAACATGTGGGTATTTAAAATGCTTGCGGTTGAGCTCAATTCAGAAAGTATTTTTTTATGCATATGTTTGTTTGGGTTAAGGCACCGACTTTGTTTCCCTCTTCAGGCTTCAGTCAGCCGTGCAGTAAATACACCACGGATTCGCAGCGTAGGCGCATCTTGGCTCAGTTCCGTGGGTTTGCGAGTGGGCTTAGCCTCCGCGAGACAAATGCAGCATTGTAGCAGAGAGCTTCGCCTTTCGGCGGGATCTGCTGGAATGTTACTTCATCAGATGTGCTCCTCGGCTCTCAGCCCAGTCATAGCTTTTGGCTGACGCTCGGCCACCACCTTCTCACTTTTCTGGGAACGCCATTACTTTTGGCCACACTCACGTTCTGACCTGTGCTACTTGGAAATTTTTGAGATGAGATCACTGCTGGTTCGAGTTACTGGACAGACATTAATTCACCCAGCTGGGTCCATTCAGGGGCAGCAGCGCGGGGCCCCCGGCAGCCACCCTGGGTGAGAAACAGGACTCTAAGGCGGAGGTTGCCAGGGAACTGAGCCTTGCAGAAGTGGTCTGTGGGAATTCGACAGAGAGCAGGGAAAGGGGGAGGCACATTTTTCAGCCAGGCAAGTCAATGTGAAAACCACCTTCCTTCCAAACTAGAAGCTGAATGAAAAAAATCCTAAGAAACAGTTATTTGTTACATTGCCCAATAACTAAAAAAAATATAAACACACACATGTATGTTATAACACACTACATGCCACACACACACACACACACACACACACACGAATGTGTCCATATGCATGTAAAGACATTCTCTTTGTTAAAGCTGAGTGGGGCCGGTGTAAGCCTTCCTTGATGCAGAGTGAAGCCGGATCCAGGGCTCTCAGGTCTGAGCACAGATTTACCCTTCATGAAGATTCATTGTGGGACAGAGCCCAGCAACCTCAGTGTCACTACCCTAGAAAAACGGGGGGAGGGGAGTTAGTGGGGGATTTCCCCTCCCTGCCGCAGGGTATAACTGGCCTGTGACCTCCCCCCACACACACTTTACTGCATAACACCCAGATGTCCAAAACCATTTTTTTGTTAACGCTGTGAAATTTGATAGAACATGTAATGTGATATAGCACACGAACTCAGTGAGAGAAATTATAAAACACAGCCCCAGTTCTATGAGTAAAATTTTCTGGAGTGTTTTTCCTAAAGGTTTAAAACCCAGAACAAAGCCCCGGTGGGGCCTCACATGGGATCTGCTGCTGCCACCTCCTGGACCCTCCTCTCTTTGTCCCTTTCTGGTGCTGCGGTCTCTCCTAAGGCCTCTCTGCACAGACACTCACTCACTAAGGTTCCTGGGGACGCTTCTGTGGACACAGCATTTGCTAACAGGAGAAACACTTCCCCAACCCGTGCCTCTGTCCTAGAAGACAAGGGCTCTGTCAGCAGTGGCAGGAGGAAGAGTCCCAAGGCCACACTGTGGAGTCCAGGTGACTCAACTTCTGGTGGGCCAGGTGGACCCGGGAACAGGACAGGGAGCTGAGGGAGGTGGAAACCTCGGCTCCCTGCATTGCCCTCATAGTCTGAAAGCCCCCGCGGGCAAAGTTCGTCCTTCTGTCTCCTACCAACAGCTGCGTCGTTTGTCAATGTGCTGAGAAACTTGTTCTTCATAACATTTACAAATCTGAGAGAGAGAGAGAGAGAGAGAGAGAGAGAGAGAGAGAGAGAGAGAGAAAATCAGTCTTGTCACGGAAGCTGTAGTGTGACACAGTGAGTTACGCAGTAAACCCTTTAGTCCATGTATCTTCACTTGCAAGTGTTCGTTGCAGACTCATTGGTCTGGTTCGAGGCCTCTGGTTGTTTCTGCTACACTATCAATGCTGGGCCCTCCCTAAACTCCCCTTGGTTATCTTGCTGTTACCCTGTGTTATGGCAGGAGGTGGCCAGGGCAGAGGGTGGATATAAAGGAACGGGGGGGGGGGGGGGATGAATGGGATGGAGATGCGTGATATGAAAGACACAAAGGATAAAGAAAAAGAGAAAAAAAATCAAGCTTACACATCCAGAGGAATGCAGCGGTCTGGGTGACACGAAGTTTGAGCAATGCTGCCTGTCCCCTCAAGGGCTTCCCTCGCTGGGATGTAGCGACGGGATTACGTGTGAGGGCCCAGGAGCTTGTTCCTTTATCTTCATGGGACTAGGTAAGCCTAGAAGACATAGATGACTTTGAAAGACCATCCCTCGCTTGAAAACTTGTGCCTCAGTTTCCTCGCTGGAAACAGCCTTTTCTGGCCTGTAGTTTGTCTGCCCGTGAGAAGTGGAGAGTGTTGGTTGTCAGCCCAGCAATGCTGGTGTGGGTCGAGCTAGTTCCTCCTTTAGCAAATGGTTTTAAAGAGCAACCACCGTGAGTCCCACACATCCATCATAGGACTTTTCAGAAACACAGAGATGACTTGAAAACAGTCATCTCACCCTTGTTTGTGTTGACATTCTGGAAGTGAAGCCTATTTTACTTGTGTTTTCAGTATATTGATACTGTTAGGCATTTGTGGTTTTATATGCATGTCCCTTCTCCCCCGCCCCCTCCGACAGGTCTTGACTATAAACCCTTCTTTATTTTGCATTAATAAACTTTGTGACAGGCCTTTTAAGATGTCAAATGATCTCACAGATGTATTTTTTAAAAAATATCAAACCGATTTGAAAAATTTTTAGCATCTTTTTTTCTTTTCTAGTAGATGCAGGCCAGTATTTAGCTGTCCACCCCCCCCCCCAAAAAAAAGCTTGCCCGTATGTATGATGATTTCTTTGGGGTAGATTTTGGAAAAGGCATTTTTAAATGCAGGGACTTGGGGGCACAGCTTTCCGAAGGAATTTACCTGGCTCACTCTCACCCATGGTGCATGAAAAAGTAAGGTTCAGGCTCAGGACCATGGCCAGTGATAGTTTTCTGCTTTTTTGTTCAACCATCAAAAATAGCAGGTGATTGAAAATGATATTTGATGTTTAGCTAAAATCACTTTTATCAGGTTTAATCTGTTTTTTTTCAAATGTATGCAGATCCTTTGCTTTTCTCCCAGGATTCCACATGCAACCCGCCCCCCCCCCCCCCCCCACACACACACACGCACAATGCCGGTATCATCGCAGAGTTGCTCAAGTGCTCAACTTGTTCTATTGGAGTTCAAAAGCTTTTCCTCGAAGTCCCTTGAAGAAGGACCTAGGCAATGCCTTCTTCTCTTTTTCCTCCTCTCTCTGAGTTTTCTTTCTTCTAAATTGCTTCCGTCCCTTCAGCTTTTGCAAAAGGCATCCTGACCTTGGTGATTCTAAGGCTAGAGAGACAGCAACATTGAGTGTCACCAAACACAGTCCCCGTTATCCACAGGGGGACAGCCTAATTATCACTGCTTACTCCCTAGCATTAACCAATTCACTGCCAAAGCCCGCTACAGCTGCAACCGCACCTTGGTGACTGTCTTGATTCTCAAAGCCACTTGCTGTTACTTCCAAATAATATCACCTACGGGCAGAAGCTCAAGCCTGGGCAGTTTATACTGTTTGTTACCTGAGGAACTGAGACACTCCTAGGGATGCTTAAGATTGATGCCCTGGTGGTGGCTCTATGTCAGAGTCAGAAGTGTTAGACTCCTAGGAGAGCTGCAGGGCTTGTTGGACCCCTGTAAGATGCTTGTGTGGTAACAGGCATCTTTTGACAGGCATCACTGAATGGATGCTCCTGTCATCAGCAGATGGCACATTTGCAAGGTAGACTTGGGTTTCTCCCTGCTTGCTGCCTGGAACCTCCTGTTCTGGCAGTGAGCATCATTGCTTTCAAACTGCGTTTCTCAGCTCATTAGTGAGAAATTCCTGAGCTAGCTGTGCTGTCCTCTGCCGCTCACTTTCTCTGAACCTACTTCCTTCATGTTTGTGGAGATGGTTCCAGAACCTTCTCTTGGAGATGAACTCCTCAGGGACTTCAGTCCTTTACAAGAGATGCATGCTTGCACAAAATTTGTGCACACTCCCCTGTATACTTTAAATCACCAACACACACAAGTAGTGTGTCAATAGCTGGTATTCTGTATTATTTATGGATTAACAAGGGGGAAATCTGCACATATTTGGCTAAGGTGTGTGTGTGTGTGTTGGGGTCTTATGTGTTCCAGACTGGCATCCAGTTGACTTTGGAGTCATGGATGACCGTGAACTTCTTGATCATTCTACCTCCTGGGTGCTGGGATTACAGGCATGCATCAGCATACACAGCGTGTGTGGTTTAAGATCAAACTAAGGTCTTCATGCATGCTAGGCAAGAATTCTACCAACTGAGCACATCCCCAGCCAACTCATGCTTTGAAAAACATAGTTTTGGTTCCTGCTGGGGTTGGATCCATACAGTGGGGGCACACGTACCCAGAAAACCAGTGGTTCTTTTTTAGGGGAAAGAGAGCTGGCTAAGAGGCTATGGCATAATGACTCGGCACTGGGGACATATGTAGCCTTTACTCCATAGCTGCTGCAGGGTTTTGAAGATGCCTCTGCTGACGGTGGTGTCAGCAGATGTTGGTGACACCAACATTACAGAGGTTGGTGTCAGGAGGATGACTGAAAGAAGAACAAGCATTGGGGCTGGGGACTGGAAGTTGTGTTGTGTCAAAGTCTTCTTCATTTTGACTCTTTCTTGATAGACTTGTGTTCTTTACAGCCCAAGAGATTAAGAAAAGTGGAGAGCTTGGAAGGCGAGGATACATGCCAATTAATACCTGAATGTTTGAGATGTGGAATTTCTCAAAGACAGTGACCCACGTGCTTAATAAAACTTATTGGGTCCTGGAATATCCAAATTGGCACTTATAAAGGGAAAATTCCTGTTTTTTAGTGTTACCCCATCCTAAGCAACATGCAATTATTGTCATTTTAATTTGGAGTTTGGACATAAGTCTGTGAAGTGATTTATCTAGATGAAGTTTGCCACTGAATAATAAATAAACGAGTTGCCAATAACTCTGAAAGGGTGTAACAGCACCTCCTTTCTATTGTCAATCATCTTTAGCACAAACTTCTGTGGTGAGAGAGCCGTAATGAGTACCTGCCGACTGCGTGGAGCCCTTGAAGTTCTCAGCACAGTCTATAGTGGGAAGACGCCCCCTTTGGTGTTGCATTGAAGGGTTCTGCGTTGAGAACACTTACATCCACACCCACCCACCTACACCGCCCCAAGACCCGAAAGCAAGAACAAAGCGAGCTACAATATGTGAGAATGACCCAACGTCTTAAAGGTTTGCTCTTTAAAAATTCTTATTTTATACATATTTATATATACAATATTAAAGAAAATGATCCCCATCTGTGCATCGTGGTCCTTATTCAAATTGGGAGCCTAATTAATTACAGTGTCTATTTGAAGCCTTCCCAGTTAAATTTTAATATAGACTCACTACAGCTGAAGTCCTTCCTTCCCACTCGTTCTCCCCCATAGCCTTATTCTTTTGGCTTTAAGAAAAGCAGCCACCCCCAGTACCCCACCGACACGTTATCTGTCCCACTATAAAGCTCTAGTTCTTTTCCTAATTAGGGGCCTGGAAATTATTTACTCTAGGTTTAAATTAAAGAAACAGACAAGCAATGGTGTAAAAAGCAGAGTTCCAAATTCTGAGGAAAAATGAGTCTGTGTTTAATTTCTCTTTAGGCGCAGAGCTTCTCAGCCCCGTGTAATGGAAGGTTGAGGCAGAGTGGTCCCCCTCCACCTTGCCGCGGTGTAATGCAATTTAGCTTCATTAAATTACTGGAGGGCCAGTTACTTAAGCAGAATATTGATTTTCAGTCTGGTCCGTGTTTAACATAATTCTGCGTAGGCAACAGCTAATTCTGCATTTGAATCTAACACCCTAATGGAATTACAAGATACCGCTTGACCACAGGAGGCCACACAGCTGTCCTCTGTACACCTCCTGACAGCCTTTCTTACACTTTAACCCCTCTCCGAGACATGGGTCTCAGCTGCCAGCGACACACGCCATCGCTGCTGTCGCCTTACCTGGGAGATGGTTTGGAGGCAAGAAAGTATTATCTATGGTGTTGTATTTTTTAAACAGCTCCGCCGTGATAACCTTATCATTAATACTGTGTGGGGAAGACCCACAGCTTTCGCTGGTTTTCTTTGTGCTTCTGAGAAAGAAAAATGAGGCTCGTCTTCAAGTTCAGTCGTCCTTCACACGGGTCTGATGCCTTCATAATTTGGAATAAAACTTTTCAGTGAAAAAAAAAAAGAATTGTACATTGCTTAGCAGCAGCAGGTGATGGCCCCTTGTTGGCTGTGAGCACAGAAATGTCTTTTAAGACCATAAACATTTTCATCTGGACTGGGTGGCTCATGCTTGCAGACTGCAATCCCAGCCGCTGAGAGGCGGAACACGAGGGTTAGGGTTTCAAGGTCAACTTTGGCCGCCTTATCAACTGGAGGCTAACCTGAGCTACGTAAGACCCTGTGTCAGTAAAAAAAAAAAAAAATAGTGGAAGTTAGAATTTACCTTATTTCTGGCAGATAGTAATTTTAAAGAGATAAGCTTTTTTGTTTGTTTTGTTTGTTTTTAATTTACAAGAAAAATGAGTAGGCATTTAAATGTTTTCTTTAGCCTAAGAGGAGCTCTTTGATTTGAATTTCTTCTGAATGCAGGAGACTTTATGTGGCCTAGCAGGATGACGAGAAGGCACACAGAGAGTCAAGGGACAGTAGCCAGGCAAGCAACAGCCCTCGGGTCAGCATCTAGCAGCAAGTTCACCCTTTCACACCTGAACGGACTACACAAGGCCCCGCAGTTCTACCAGCCGCTCGGAACTTACCTCAGGTCCAGGAGCTAAGGAGCATCTTTAGCTGATTGTGCGGGGCGGTGGGGGGGGGCATCCATGTCTCCTGAGTCCCTGAGGGGACCCAAGCCAGGGTTACATCTAAACAAATGGAGGAGGCAACTTAGGAGAGTGAGTTTACTGCTTAGCATGGCGGTCTGACCCAGGCACCTGCTTCCAATCAAGAGTCACCCTTCTTTAGGGTTTTACTGAGCTCTGATAGCCTTGGGGGGTTTTCTGGGAGCAGCTGAAGTTTGTCCATCATCTTTAATGCCTTACGTGTCCGCACAGTTCTTTTCTATGTGAGCACAGCTTGAATGCTTTGTGGCTCGACAGAATGCAGACAGCCCTGTGGACCAAAGACACAAAACCATAGTAGGTTTCTATAGCTATGCATAAAAAGAGATCCAGAGGAGCACTACCCCCTAAAGAGGGTCATGGGAAGAGGTCGTCAGGACAGGATGCACGAATCCACCCTAAATATCTGATATTTTGATCACTGTAGTCTTTCCCTTTCAGGCTTGCGGTCGAGCTGGAGAAAATATTTGAATAAATACATAAATTCTTGCTACTCATTTATAGCATTTTCCTGGATCTACTCCCCATTTCCCAGCTATAAAATGTCTTTAGAACATGTGTACTTTATGATAGGAAAAAATAGGTAAACATCTTTAAGTGACTAATTAGATACATCTTAAACATGCTAGAGCAGCCTCATCAGAAGGCTTTCCACTTCCTGCCTCGCTATTTCATTCATAAATATTTAATAATCAGGTGGGCTCCCTGTACGTTCTCTCCTGGATGCTCTTGGTCCATTTTCAGGTCTATTCATTTGCCTAATTGATGTAGAAAACAGCATGTGGTATAAGTATGTATTTCTGTGTATTTGCAATGGAAAAAATGGACCCTGCACAAGTTACAGTATAAATCTCATGAGCAGAGTAACATCAAGAGAATTTTGCTGATAATTTGGAAATTGTAATAACATTCTATATTAAAAATGGTAAGCATACTTCGTGTAATAATTGAATCATGATTGAAGGGTAGAGTATATGAAAGATTGTAAATTGATTATAATTTTGACAACAAATATCAAAATTGTGATTTTTTTTCATTTTTATGTTATGCCATTCTTTGAAACCATTTGAAGTGGGATAGCATGAGGGTGAGGGAGCTTCATTATTTTCTTAGCCACACACTCCATGAGACAAGCACTGGCCAGCACAGGCTGGTGTTGGTGGGCATTGTTTAGACCTCACGAAGCACTGGCCAGCACAGGCTGGTGTTGATGGGCACTGTTTAGACCTCACGAAGCATGTTGACAGAGGGAACCATTTTTAAGTACCATGGACCCTCATTATTTGGAGTCCTGTAAGGGATTCAAGGATTTAGGATGAGTTTCAACAGTTGCTTCAGTTTTATGATGGCTCCCTCTGGTTTTCTGCAAAGCTTTGACTGAGAGTGAAGGGAAGACTAAATGGCCATCTAAAGATGAATATGAGACTCTAATCTCCGGTCTTTGATGTGAAGCTTTGGCCCATCAAAATGTGCAACTCCATTTCCATGGGTGGAAGTCTACATCTAGGCAAGCCTTCTTTTCAGACGCAGTGAGCCATTGTTGACAAGTCGTTAACATGAAGGGTCTTTGGAGGCACCTGGAATACACCGTCTTTGCCTTCTGTGCTGTGAGCATCCACTGGCCAGTTAAGGAACTCTACTTTCTCCCCAAGTCAAGTTTGCATCCCAGGCTAGCCTCCCTTCTACTGTCAAGACTGAGAAATAGCCAGTACACACACACACACACACACACACACACACACACACACACACACACACACACACGAAGAGCCCAGTCTTGAAGGACAGCTCCACTCTGCTCTGTGGGAGTCTTCTCTGTTGTAGACATAATAAATTCTTGGTGTGCTCGCCTCTCAGGCACACCTGTCCTCAGCTCCCACGGTCACATGGCAGTTCAGCAGGTCGTCTGTGCTATCCTGGTTCCTTCTTCGGCCATGCAGATTCCATTCTGGACCTTCCTCCTTCTGCTCCAATAAGGCTACAATCTGCTGGATAGCCCTGCCTACATTAGGATGGGTCTTCCTTCAGGTGCTTTCTCAGAAGCCAGTCAACTCTATAGACCCCTATCTTAGACACATCTAGGAATGTGCTTTGTTAATCTCTTAGGTATCTCTCGAGCACTGTTATTAATCCCCACAGTTTTTTGTTCAATAAAAGAGACTTCCTCAGTGCTTGAAAAATACCGCCAATATAAAAATGACTAGAAAATGCACATTCAAGTCAGTTTTGTTAAGATAATGAGTTCACGGAATGTGTAGTTGAGGTTTTCTTTTTTTTCGGGAGGAAAAAAAGCAACAGAAACAGGAAATAAAGCAACAGACAAGAGCGATGCCAAATCAACTTGATTTGTAATTAATTAGAGTTGCAGCAAAAAAGAAAAGATGGGAAAGCCAAGGGACAATAAAAGTGAACTATCTAAAGATGCATCTGAAGTTTGAAAATACATGGACTGCAATCATTTTAGACTACCCCAAAGCCATCATTCCAGAATCAGGACCAGAAGCAGCCTGAGTGGAGAGGCAGGTTGTGCCTGCAGAGGAAGAGCAGATCAACCCAGACCCAGCACAGTCCCGGTGTTTTCCAAAAGTCTGCAGAACAAGGCCTTCAAAGTGCTGCAGCTCCAGCCCAACCTTCAGGTCTATTCCCAAAGTGTCACTCTGCGTGAAGACAGAAGACGCCTTTGAAGCACATGAGGAAATAGAAAGCTCGGAACCTCAGGAGAAAGTTAGGGAGTTATTTAGTTATGCAACAAGGACATAATCTAAGAAAAAGGTGGATTCCTGCAGCCAGAAGTCTTCCTATTCTGCTCATCACAGTGGGATTCAAATGTGTGGTAAACAAGGTTTGCAGAGAGAGAGAGAGAGAGAGAGAGAGAGAGAGAGAGAGAGAGAAAGGAGAAGAGGAGAGGAGAGGAGAGAGAGAGAGAAGAGAGAGAGAGAGAGAGAGAGAAGCACGTTAGAATAGCTGGGCAGAGGGTTTTGGGAGGTGGTCATCTGGAATTTTTATGGCTGAGGTGATGCAAGCAAGAGCTTAGAACAAGGAAAGAATGCTTGCAAAGTAAAAGGAGAGAAATCGACTTTAACTCAGTCTCAGGAACATTTTCTATAGCTGCCCAGGACCAATTGGTCGCTAAGCAAAGAAAGGTAATTATGGAAGAGACTTGAATGCTGCTGTGAGCATCGGCATCTCCACTTCCAGAATCGGAGTAACAGAAATAATGCTCATTCGTTGGTTTTTTTTTTTTTTTTTTTTTTTTTTTAGCGCTGGAAAACATTTTCAGGCAAGATTCAGTAATGACTCACTGACTCTCTATCAGGGTATATAAGCTACAGCCTTGGTGATGCAAAAGAAAAGGACAGCTGAGAAAATCAAGAGATGGGAGGGAGAGTAGATATCTATGTGAAAAAATAACTAATTGCTCGATTCTCTAAAAATGAGCAGTTGCGAACATAACCAAATGAGAACAGGCATGGGGGGGGGGGAGGATCTAAACTAAACACTTCTCTTTCCTAGCAATCACTGCCTAGGCAACATTCTCCACTTGTTTCTCTGTTGCTGTGGCATAACACTGACCTGGCTCACTGGCGAGTCTTTCTTACATAACCCAGGTCCACCTCCCCAGGAATGTCAGGAAAATATCCCCACAGACATGTCCACAGATTAGTCTGACACAGGTGAGGGGGTTTCTCTAGTTTGCAAAAGCCAGCCTTGACAGCAACGTCTAAAGTTAAGTCCAGAAATAAAAATAAATATGGGCACCTGACTTATGAAACATGGATGAAATTCATTAAAAACCAACAAATAATGAACATGGGCCATGGAACTAAGGATGGAAACAAACTTAGAGGGAAACTTTCCTTTTCAACCTACCTGGAATATTCAGTATTTACTTTTACACTAGTAATATTTTTCTAAAGCATTTAAAAACTCTCATTTTTAGTAAAAAAAAAAAAACTATTATGCTTAATAATGGGCGTCAACAAACTGGGTTGAAAAATACCTTTGAGATCAACACAACCCACTTCTGGATGTTTCTAAGATGGGGTCTGTAAAGCTGGCTGGCATTTGAGAGACCCCCTTAATGTGGGCAGGGACAGCCAGTAGTCTGGGAGCCTGAGTGGAGCAAAGAACAAAAGGAGGAAGGTCCAGGATGGAACCAACAGGGCGGAAAAAGGAAACATGACAGCACAGCATCCCACCCTCCGTCTCCCTGCATCCTGACGAGATGAGCAGCCTCCTCCACCACACACCCTCAATGTCATGATGTCTTGCCCCATCACAAGCCCAAAGCAATGGAACCAAGTGACCTGAGGTTGACACCTCTGAAACCAAGAGTCACAATGAATCTTCCCTCCTTCGGGTTGTTTCTGTCAGTTGTTGCCATAGCAACAAGACAGCAGCACAAAAATGAGTGTGATCATCTCTTAAAGCAAGTGAATTTTGTCCAGACACCCCATTTGCATGCTCTTCCCAACCAGGACTGTGAGGGATTGGTTACAGTGTCTTCTTCCGTACCTCCTTTAAAAGCAAAGGCGTCTTACAACATGTCCTCACGTAACACAGACAAATGAGTTAGAGACAGAGAGAAAAACGAAGCACTCACTCCACAGCCAAACCCAGACCAAACAGAGCCTGCAGTCTCGTTCTAAACATTGTCCCAGATGACCTGTCGACCTGCAGCGGGGCCACTCTGACCATGTGAGGTGAGAGCAGGTGACTGGGTGGCACGCATACCCAGAATGCATCACGACTCCAACAGGGAAGGCTCCCAAATGGAAAAACCACATGTCTTTCCTTGCCTTTTCTCTTTCTTCGCCCCTCTTTGTGAGTGTTTTATGGGTGCAGGGATCTTGAACCCCCTCTGGGAATCTATCCTGATTGACTTTGCTGGAAATATCTACACGCTTTTTTGGACTGAATGCCTAGGTTGCGTCTTTGAAAGAAGCTGTCATCTCTCAGGGTTTTCTCTGGTCATTGAGTGACGCAGAGCTGTCTTCTAGCAATGGCAGGCTGTCCAGTCATATTCCAGACTGACTGTAGAAAAGCTGACTGGAAACTCGCTGTTGCCTGTTTGGCAGATGTGCTTTGTGTTTCTTGATGGAGGGGTCAGCTGTTGCTTAAAGAAGGCAGCAGGAATCCTAAGGGCTTATTTGGTGTCCCTAAGACCTGCATATTTGTTATTGTCTCCAAAAAGCTTTTATTCTTTTGGGACACATCCTTGCATGTTAAGTGTTTGGCCACTAGACCTACTTTGAAAGGGGGCTGTTTGTTCAAAACCCAGGCCTCTGCTTTGAGGCCAAGGGCTACTGTCCTTCATGTGACTGACATGCAGTTTCCTCTGAGCCTGCTGGACTCTGACCTCTCTAAAGCCATTTCTCTCTTCTTCATGTGCCTCAAAGCTTATCAATCTCTTGTGTTTCTGGCTAGCATTTTTTCATTCATTTTTTGTTTTGTAAACCTATTTATTGTCTTATTAATTATGTGTGTATGCTGCGTGCATGCATGTGTGTGTGTGTGTGTGTGTGTGTGTGCGTGTGTGTGTAGAGGTCAGAGAACAACTCTCTCAACACCTTGGGGAACCCAGAGATCAAACTCAGGGTGTTAATTTTGTGTTCAAGTATCTCTACCCTCTGAGATATCTCCCTATCCCCCACCCTTATCTTTAAAAACACCTTTAAACCTCTGATTTTCTTCATTTTCTCTTCTTTTCAGTGACGAGCATTTGTGGAATGGTTAACTTGCTCTCTGGAGGGGGTGGAAGGAGCTGTGTTAGCCCTGGTTTGCTTCTAATCTTACTTCTCAATCATCTTGTTATTTAAGCAACACTTGCCGTGTTGTAGGTTTGTAATTATGAGAAAAACAAACCCACACTATCCCACCATGAACTGTATGTTTATTTTGGAACACTCTGTCTGGCAAGTCAGAGTGTGGTGTTAAAGCACACTAAATCCCCCAGCGAGACATGCTAGTCTCAGCTTTGAGCAAAGTGCTGGAGCCTAAGAGACTGAGCTGGGTGTAGTGAGCAGGGCAGCTAATGGGCAGGGGAGGGACTGTCTCTTGGCTCTGAATCACCCTAACTCCAGGATCAGGGTTCTCCTGGAGCTCTCTTGGGCTCAGCGAGCCCCTTTCTTTGGAATCTAGATTGTAAGGTGGCTTAAGCACAAGATGACTCTGCCTGTGCCCTAGGTTCTTGGACCCAGCCTGTATCCTGCCCCACCGGCCTGTCCTGAGATATAAGGAAACCTGCTGAGGTGTTTTCTGGAAGCCTCTTGCATGAGCTTTGCCCTGGGGTCTTTTCTTTCCTGGGTGAATCAACAGCTATCAACCAAGTCAGCCATGTGAGCTGTGAGCTGCACACAGTGATGAGCCAAAGGTGGTAATGTCATAGGTGATGAGGTGCTACTGTGGTCACATTGTGGGTGGTGATTGTACTGTGGTGACTTCATGGATGATGAGGACAGTGAGGGGCATCATGAGTGATGAGGACACAGAGATGACAATGAGGATGGTGTGGACACTTAGACGCTATCCTGAGTGATGAATCTGAATCTTCCTGTTCAGTTACAAGAAGATATCCTTGACCAAGGCTAATTACATCTTTGTCACCTTTACTTTCATAACATTGTCTTCTGAATGTCCCTGAAAGGATGGGTTGGAAAGTAAGAGGCTGACTGAGAGGAGAGCCTCCCCAGACAAGGTCACAACCTGCCTGTTAGACCTTCAATGGCAACTTGTATGTTCTACTTTTAGGGGCATTTCCTTTCAAGAAGAAAAAAAAATGGGGTGGCTGTTAGTAAGTTACATGGCTTGATCTATGACCAAACTCCTGTGAAAATGACTTGCATATATCTTCCCTAAATTACTCTTGTTGATCTACAAATCTGTTAGGTTGCATGTATATGTGATGTAGGTGCCCACCACACCCACTGTTAGGGAGCTGGGGCCACCACTGTGACCCTTGAAGTTGCTCAGTCAGTGTCTACGTGGCATCTTCTGGTTGAGGGCTGTTGTCAGCATCTTTTCACATAGGGACCCTGCCTTACTCCTGTCCCTCTGGCTCAAAATTGGTGAGTGTCTATGACTTGAAGAGCAATAGAAGAAGAGGGCCTCTCCAGAGATGGCTAAGAGTCTATAAGTTAGGTTTACAAGAGTAGACTCTAGGGAGCTAACACATAATGCCCTACATGGGTGATGTGACTTCAGGTCCCTAATTCTAAAATGTGGGGAAGCGAGCATGACCATCAAATCACTGGTCTTGTTCATTCTGAACATCCTAGGCTGATTGCAGTTGAGATGGGACACAGTGTGGACTTTAAAAGATTGCCACACAGTATGGAGGTTTGAGATGAGATGGCCCTGCATGGGGAACAGCAGTACCAGAACCAGGAAGCCTTTTTTAGGAAGGACGGAAAAGACATTGAGACTGGAAACACAGTCAGAAGGACTAAGGCAGTTTGTGGCTACTAATAGCCACTAAATGTCAACGTGATGACTCTTGAAACACATCAAGTGTTAGGAATGTCTCTGGTGCAATCTAACTTCTTTTGCTGAAAAGAGAGATCGTTCTAAGAACAGATACCTACTGACTACTCTTAAGATCTTTTTGTATCGGACCTTAATTCTTTATGGTTGGATATAGCTGTTTCTATAAATTCCAATGACTTAGAATCACCCTTTGATTTGCATTTCCCTGATCGCTAAGGAAGTTGAGCATGACCTTAAGTGTCTTTTGGCCATTTGAAGTTCTTCTGTTGAGAATTCTCTGTTCAGCTCAGTGCCCCATTTTATAATTGGGTTGATTAGCCTTTTGCGGTCTAGTTTCTTGAGTTCTTTATATAATTTGGAGATCAAACCTTTGTCAGTTGCGGGGTTGGTGAAGATCTTCTCCCAGTCAGTGGATTGCCTTTTTGTCTTAGTGACAGTGTCCTTTGCTTTACAGAAGCTTCTCAGCCTCAGCAAGTCCCATTTATTCAATGATGCCCTTAGTGTCTGTGCTGCTGGGGTTATATGTAGGAAGTGGTCTCCTGTGCCCTTGTGCTGTAGGGTACTTCCCACTTTCTCTTCTATCAGGTTCAGTGTGTTCGGACTGATATTGAGGTCTTTAATCCATTTGGACTTGAGTTTTGTGCATGGTGATAGATATGGATCTATTTTCATTCTTCTACAGATTGACATCCAGTTTTGCCAGCACAACTTGATGAAGATGCTCTCTTTTTTCCATTGTATACTTTTAGCTCCTTTATCGAAAATCAGGTGTTCATAGGTTTGTGGGTTAATGTCAGGGTCTTCTATTCGATTCCATTGGTCGACTTCTCTGTTACCACCTTACACCTGTCAGAATGGCTAAAATCAAAAACACCAATGATAGCCTTTGCTGGAGAGGTTGTGGAGAAAGGGGTACACTCACCCATTGCTGGTGGGAATGCAAACTTGTGCAACCACTCTAAAAAGCAGTGTTTCGGTTTCTCAGGAAATTCGGATCAACCTACCCCTGGATCCAGCAATACCACTCTTGGGAATATACCCAAGAGAGGCCCTATCATACAACAAAAGTATATGCTCAACTATGTTCATGGCAGCATTGTTTGTAATAGCCAGAACCTGGAAACAACCTAGATGCCCTTCAATGGAAGAATGGATGAAGAAAGTATGGAATATATACATATTAGAGTATTACTCAGCAGTAAAAAACAAGGACTTCTTGAATTTTGCATACAAATGGATGGAAATAGAAAACACTATCCTGAGTGAGGTAAGCCAGACCCAAAAAGAGGAACATGGGATGTACTCACTCATATTTGGTTTCTAGCCATAAATAAAGGACATTGAGCTTATAATTCATGTTCCTAGAGAAGCTAAATAAGAAGGTGAATCCAAAGACAAACACATAGGCATCCTCATGAATATTAACCTTCATCAGGCGATGAAAGGAGACAGAGACAGAGACCCACATGGGAGCACCGGACAGAAATCTCAAGGTCCAAATCAGGAGCAGAAGGAGACGGAGCACGAGCAAGGAACTCAGGACCACGAGGGGTGCACCCACACACTAAGACAATGGGGATGTTCTATTGGGAACTCACCAAGGCCAGCTGGCCTAGGTCTGAAAAAGCATGGGATAAATCCGGACTAGCTGAACATAGCGGACAATGAGGAATACTGAGATTTCAAGAACAATTGCAGTGGGTTTTTGATCCTACTGCATGTACTGGCTTTGTGGGAGCCTAGGCAGTTTGGATGCTCACCTTATGAGACCTGGATAGAGGTGGGCAGTCCTTGGGCTTCCCACAGGTCAGGGAACCCTGATTGCTCTTCGAGCAGATGAGGGAGGGGGACTTGATCGGGGGAGGGGGAGGGAAATGGGAAGCAGTTGCGGGGACGAGGCAGAAATCCTTAATAAATAAATAAATTTAAATAAATAAAAAAAGAAAGTAGGAAAAAAAAAGAATCACCCTTTGAATGAACATATATGGTTTGTACTCAGTGTGCCAAGGCCCCTGTCAAGATCTAGGGTGTCAAAGAGAGTAGAAGAAAGGCCCTGGCCTCTGATTGTGTTTGCCCAGAAGATCCACATGAGTGACCAGGAGGAACCTGGGTACAAGCAGAGCTGCAGACCAAGCTCTGGTCAGAAAGTTCCTTTTGATTCTTCAGGGCATCTTTGAGGCGGAAGAATGCATGGGACCGAAACATGCCAGAATGAGGCTACTGCATTCATGGCTCCTGGATGATCTCCACTATCAAACCAGAACTTTGCACAATTCCGCATTTCCATTTTGTCTGCCCAGTTATAATGTCAAATCCAGCTCATAAGGGTTTAAAAGCTCGCCATTTTTATTCCCTCCACCCCTGACCTGGCGCATGTATGCTAGTTTGTTGCTTTGAAAATGGAAATTCTGTCTCCTTCTGCGGCCCTCGGAATGACTTTAGTGGATTATTGGGCGTCAGGCTTGGTTTGTTTGTTAGTTTCTGTTTGCTTGGTTTTCACTTGTGGGTCCTTCCCCACTATTCTTTAAACTCCTTCAGAGTCGTACTGCCGTATTCACTCCCAAGTCCCTATTGCTTGGACTCTATCTGGCGTGTTGAGGATCTTCAATCAATATTGGCTTCAATGAATGACTTGGCTTATTGATTGCACGAGTAGACATGCAGCCTAGATCGAGACACTCCCTGGGGTTCGTCTGATGGTCTTTGTGTATGGGCCCTTTCTTCTGCATTGTCACAGAGTGAAATAGCACAGGATTCCCCATGGTCTCCCCTTTTTACCTAACTGGTCAGAAAGAGACCGCAGATACACAGAGAATGGATCTTCTTGGGGCATGGTAAGAGACCCCAGGACGGGAGATGTTAACTCAGCCCTCTAGGCTCAACCTTAACCCTTTCATACCGGGAAAGATGACTCATTATGTCTCATTTTTGAAGTAATGAGTGTCTGTCCCACACAGACAAGAAAACCTGACAATCCAAAGACAAAATGTTGACAGTAATGCTCCGAATTTTAAGGTATGTAAACATATTCAGCTGCATTGAGGTTATTTCTTTTCTGTTCTACAAAGTCTCATAAGGTGCACGCATGTGTACCTGCTGTTGCTCCTCCCCACTTCCTTCTCCACCTTGAAATGGAACCCAGAGCCTCCAGCATGATAAACAGTTGTTCTGCCATTGAGCCACTTTCAAGACTTGGGTTTAATTTTCACACAAGATCTTGCTATATAGACCAGACTAGCCATCAACTTGTAATCTTCTTGCCTCAACTTTCTCAGTACTGAGATCACAGATGTGAAGTTTCTTACTTGTGAAGTAAGGGTACTTTGTTTGGATAAGGTGGCTGCGCTGACCATCTGTGCCCTTTTCCCTGTTCAACATGATTCCCCCAACCTGTTACCTTCCCCCCACCCCCTGCCGACTTCCTCTGTCATCCAGATGAACATCTCAATCTCCTCTGTCAGAGGCCCAGCACTCCTGGCTACCATCACTACACTACTTATTTGTCCCATCCTGATCCTACATCATCCCTGGGTCCTGATAAGCCTCTTAAATGGCCTCTTGGCCCTGAGCAATCCCTTCCAATCAATGCAACACTCAGTGTCATGGAATCATGTGGTTCAAAGCTGGTCCAAAGCCTTCATACATCTTGCCTTTTGACAGAGGACTCTCATGAAGTCTCTCCTCTGTCCAAATAACCAATCTTCTCCAGTGACTACTATGACATCCCTTTTCTAGTTAACCTCTGGTCTGCTGCTTCTCATCTTCTTTTTCTCCCTGCCCTGACTGTATCAATGGTATTTCTACTTCTACCCAACTACCACAGATCCTCCAATAAAATGCCAGGGGCCAGCCCATAGATGAGCACAAGTGGGCAGTGGAGGAAAAATCTCTAAGATTCTGCTTGCCAATGTCGCTGCCTTTGTCACGGCTCCCCTTTCACAATAAGGCCTGCCTCTCCATCTTTGAAGAACATTATCTTCCCTTTCTGGCCCCTAGCCTTCCGTCCTCCAACCCCTATTCATCCATGGGTCCCACACTCAGACAGACTTATTTGGATTCTACATTGGTCCAAAGATGCTTACTGTGTAATGTAGTGTGTGTGTTTATGTGTGTGGTGTTTAGGAAGGGGTGTATGTGTATTGCTAGGGATTTAACTCAGGGCTTTACACAAACTGTCAAGCACTAAAACTGAGCTATTCTTTATCCTCCCTTTTTATTCTTTTTATACTGTGAGGTGGTATCCCAGGAAGCTGCTTAGGTTTACCCTGAACTCACTGCTTAATCTTCATATCTTAAACTTCATATCCCAAGTAGTTAGCATTACAGGCATGTGCCAACAAACCCCGTGCCAACACGCTTGCCTCTTAACATGTGATGTTCAATGCCTGAAGTCATACTCCTAGGGAACATTTAGAACAGAGGGACTCATGATGTGTCACCCTGGCCAGAGGCCTGGTGTTGCTCAAATCCTCAGAAGGCTTCAGCTCCTGCAGTAGGGGCAACAGCACACTCTCTCTTCCTTCCATCAAAAGTCAAGCAGTAACGGCCTGACTGCTCCCCTCCCAGGAGGCCCACACCATGACCTCGGTGTTAATTGCATTTAATCCAGTGTGATCCCTCTGTTTTTGGTGTTCCACAATAACTAACATGTAAACTACGGCTGTGCTTGGCAATTACTTTCACTTCGGTTCTATTATTGAGTCCAGGCATGTGTGAGAGCCATAAACCCATCTCATTAAAAGACAACCACTCTGGACGTGGGACAGGCGGGTTGCTTCTGTGTGTCTGACGGGCAAGTGGACTGAGCTCTGGCCTGATTTGGTCTGAGGATGCTAAAAAGAGTGGTAAACACACCACTAAATGGAAATCTCTATTCCGGCCAATGGAGAAAGGCAGAATTTTTTAAGTCTAATAATAAAAATCTTCTTTCTCCTAAAACTCACCCCTGCTGGAGCATCTATCACAATGCCGGTAGTTTTGAAAGTCCACACTAGTGTGGGGTGATAACTCATTAGTATTCTTTTGCTTGAATTCTCCGCAGGGATTTTGACACATGTCTGCTCAAGTTTGCTAGTGCTCTCATCTCAATGGGCTTATTTGGCAGCACATGAGGACAGAGGTCAGTGCCGGGTGCTAACTTGTGGGGTCAACCCTGCTTCGCCTGGGCTTCTACACTAACGAGCTTGGAGAAATCAGCTTTGTGTTCTTGTTATGTTTTCCACACTGGCATCCACTGACGGTGTCTGGCACTGCAGACCAGAAGCAATGAGGAAGACACCAGCTTGGAGACTCAGCCTATAGGTGCTGAGGACAGCTGGGGAGGAAGCCTGCCATGACCGACCAACCAGCCATCATCGCGGAAGCCCTACAGCCAATGCCGTGGTGACTTGTGGTGTCTTCATGGGAGTCTCCAAGCTGCACTGATGGTGGCAGCCTTTCACTGGGCAGCAGGGAAACACAGTGGAGGTCCAATGGTTTAGACTTCATGGAGAAGCTGGCTCAAAGTTTGACCAATCCATGTTCCTCACAGAGGGATGCACTGCGGTCCATGCCCAGTTTCTGGGACAGAGGCTCTGAATTCAAAATAATCATGGTGGATCCCTTTCTTGAATTTTGGGTTTTTTCAGGCTCCTGATCAGCGAGTGGAGGAGTAGCCCCATGGGAGCTCTGGGTCTGTTGTCATACTCCAACCCCGTACTGTCCAGTCTCTGCAGGTTTGCTCCCCAAAGGCTTCTCCGTGGTGGTATTTCTGTCACTTGCCATTGGAGCTGAAATCTCTTAAGCAGCCTAGCTTGGTAAAAGTGCTACTGAAACCCAAATCAGATGGCCATACTTATCCTGGAACTGTCCCAGGAGCTGAGCATGGCTGAAGAGAACTGTTTGATCTGTGGTCCATGGTTCTCCATCTTCCCTGTCCCTGTGGCAAACCTGTGGGTGTCAAGGGCACCTCTCTCAGAAAGTTCCTTGCCTTCCTCCACACCCTAGAACGACTCAGTTTCCCTTGAGGTTATAGTTTGAACGTGGAGAGTTCATTTCAGAAGGTCCATTTGTTGAAGGGTGAGTTTCTAGCTGTTAGCTCCATTTGGGGAGGTTTTTGGAGACATGGGAGGTAGAGCGTAGCTGGAGGAAGTGCATCTCTGGGGATGTCCTTGAGGGCTGTGTTTTGTCTTGGGCTCCTGTAGGTCTCTGTTTCCTCTTCATCAGGATGTGATCAATGTCTGCCACCTAGTCCCATGGTGTTCTCTTCACTGTGGCCCAGAATCAGCAGAGTCAAGAAACATGAACACAAGACTTTGAAATGCTGAGTAGAAGTACATCTCCCTTTTTCTACTGCAGGAAGGTACTGAAGATGGCAGGTCCTTACCGCAGGATCATTCTCAAGCATGAGGTACCAAATATCCACGGTACTCTCAGCTACCATGTCTCTGTCCTCACTAACCTGACACTTTACAAATGGGGAAACTGAGGCCCACAAGGGGGAGTTAGGAAAGTGAGACTAGTGCTTCAGTCCTCAGGCAGGGGTGTGTAGTCTGGGCACATATCCTGGAAGATATGCCTGGGGGGAGACCCTCTGTCATGGAACTCGGGGACAGTGTGGGAAATGGGGCAACTGGCTATAGGGTAGAGACAGGCTCTTATTGATGAGTTGTGTGTCTCAAAGAAATCAGTCCTTTGTGCTGGGGTCTCAGAAGTGCTTTTGGTCCTGTGCTGCTAAGAAAAAAACCCTGGCACTGTCACTTAAAGTGGCCCGCTACTCTCAGATTAAAGGAGCAGTGTGTCTTTCTCTGGCAGGTGACTGTCATGGTCCTTGGTTTGCCACAGTGTGGGCATTTACTGCTCAATCCTGAGACCTGGGCTTCTCTAGACTGAGTTTTGGGCCCATTAATGGTCATTCCCATTTTGTGGAGATTGAAGTTACTCTCCACGGTTCAGGGGACACTTGACATCATGAGGCTGGTAGATCAGGTCAAGGCCTGGCCAGCTCTTTTGGCCCTGCAGAAACTCATTCTAGAGGGCTCTGCAGTCTGAACGGAGTTCCTCTATTCCATCCTCACACATTCTATTCCTCCCTCCTTCCTTCCCTCTATCCTTCCTCTCTGGTTCCTCCTCCTCTGTCTTCCTCTCTCCATGCCTTCATTTCACCCAGTCGAGGTGCTGAAGCAGGGAATGGACTCCCGATATTATAGAGGTAGTAAAAACAGCCAACACTTCTGGAACATTCTTGGTGAGTTTGATAGGTTTGGCATAAACAGACTCTCTCTGCCTCTCCCCCCCCCCCAGACAACACATACACTTTGCACACTCATTTAGGCCATGATGACAGAGAGGGATGGATGGCAGAGAATGCTTTCCGGTTGTCAGCTCCTAAGGCAAGCTTAAACTGCTCTTGGGTTGGGGTGCTCTTGCCCTCAAGTTCAGCAAGGGTGTCCCTGTCTCCTGTGTGGTGTGCATTGGCAGGAGCTCACTTGAGGTCATTTGTAAACAAAATGCTTTTTGTTGCATCAGTGCTTGCTGAGTGAGCTCTAGAGAAGAACTGGGGTGCAGAGGCTTGATGGCTGTTTGGCCCACATGCCCAGGAACCAGGAAGGACCCCTCAGCTGTCTGTGCTCATCTTCCGTCTTCCTTGCACACCTAGTGTCCATGCAACAACTACCCACTTGTTCTCTGAGTGTCCGTACAATCAAGTGTTCTCAGGTTTCCATGGACTTGGATGGTAAGTTCGAAGATGAAAGAAGCCCAAAAGAGAAAAAAGCCCGTAAAGAAACCATGGTAAGCAGGATTCTCTTGATCTGAAGAAAGAATACAAGCATTAGAAAAACATTCTTTTTCTATGTAAAGATGTGATGGGCAACAAGGCATGCCTCTGGAAAGATGATGTGTGTCCTAGCCTAGCTGTCCACTGAGGAGTAGCTAAGTAGCTGGCTTGGGAATAGAATGGTGAGCCCACCCCCCCTCGTCACAGTGTACAAAAAAGGAAGAGCCCAGCTCTATGACCACAGCTCTACTACACTTCAGCTGTGTACAGAGCCGGATTTCACCTTCCCTGATTTCTTCCTCTGTTGAGATCCTAGCTTGGCCCATCCCTGGCTTGGCCTTGGCTCACCTTCCCATGACCCTCTTGTTCCTGGAGGTCTTCAGTTTTGCGACTGGGGCCTCTCTGCCTGCCTTGCTGATCATCCCTCTCCTGTGCACTCACCTAGCTGAGCCTGCTTTCTCTGAGTGCCCTTCCCCACCAGACCCTGCCGGAGGTCTCCTCCTTCCAGAAGCATCACTGAGGACTTGTGCTTCACGGTTAGGGAACTACACGCCACGTCCCTATAAGCCCTGGTAGGAGCTAATCTCTGTTCTCAGCTTGACCATGAGTCCCGTAGGGAGGAACCATGCCCGGCTCATCCTTGATTCAAGCATAAAGGTGGGTGAGCTCAGTGTCTACCCATTCGCACTCGAAGAGAACTGACTCATTCTGTGAGTGGGGGTCCTGAGTCTCAGGCCCTCTGCTATATCTGATACTTAGCAATCTCCCAAAAGAAAACTCACAGTCAAGAGCCAGAGGGAGATGTCCCTAGGGTGGTGCTTCTCCCGGTCAAGCTCACCTCAGTCTGGAAACCACTAGCAAGATTCACTGTTTCCTGGCCACCAGCACAGTGTCTCTGACCTTGTAGTACATCACAGGAGGGACACGCAAGACTGCAGGAGGTGAGAAAATCACATCCCGTTCCACAAGTCACATTGGCTCTGGCTGGGTGTCTGTCTGCAGGAACAAAACATTCTGCTCTTTTCTTTGAAAATATGGGTAAGAGCTACTTGTGTTGATACTATGTACCCTTGCTCCCAAACACGCCCGCCCCCTACTTTACCACCATGGTCAAACTAAGCCAAAAAAAAAAAAAAAAAGATCTCAACTCACAATGGAGCAACTTCCATTCCAGATCAGTTTCTCCTCCTCTAGCATGGTCTATTTATTTTTATTGGTTTGTTTCTCATTAAATCCTTCAATTACTCTGCAGTGTAAAATGGCGAAATTATTGGCACATGCCATCTCCATCATGTATCTGAGTTCGCTTATTACACTTGCAGAAAATGCCTGAACGGCATTTGCCTCTGCTGTGGGTTGAGACGGAGTTAATAAATATTATTTGGTGGTTTTTTTTTTTCCCCGAGAAGCACTGCTTTTCTTGATTGTTTTTACAGTTGGATTGGGAATATTGATTAATTCACCACTGTTACAATAATTGTATACAAGGAACAAAAAAAAATGCAGAGGTAACATTTCATCAGCTCCAGCAGATTAATTAGTTGTAAGAGATTAGGCACAGGGTTCCCGGGAAGATTTGCATTTAGAGGAGCCAAAAGTTTCTTCCTTTTTTCAAACCTTACAAAAAGCCAGGGAAATGTAATAGAGATGTCCAACCTTAGCCACTCCATACATGACCCCAGGCCAACCTGGGAGAGAAGCACATGAAAAATTATGAGATGAAATTATTGGGGACTGGGCTGTAGAAAATCAAGAGAGTACAGTCATGCCACCCCAAATCGAGAATGTAAGAAAATTGAACTTGAATATTCAGATGGCCTAACAGAAGCTCCCAGCACAGATCTAGTGTGGGGTCTGCACCAGGAGAGCCTTTTCTAATGCATTCGTTAAGGTCACACACTGTGGCTTCCTGCACTCATATTCTTCCAGTGTTTGGAACTTGAGGAAGAGAAGAGTCATTTTCCTTCTGGATAGGGCCACAGGTTGGGAAAACCCATGAGGCCTTCCGGCTTCCATGTCACTCCCATTGCCTCCAACCTAAGAACAGTGGAGAAATGCATGCTAAAGGCTCAGCATCATCCATGTTTGCTGACCCAAACATGTTAGATCATCGAACATGATAGGAGTTTCCCTGAACTGGGCCCCTCCACCTGCTGTTCCTGCTCAGGAACCTGTTGCTCTCCCTGGCCAACCGGGGCACTTGATGGCTGCTTTCCACACACTGTTGAGAGTTTTCTGTTTTTCAGGCTTTGGGGCATCACAGGAAGCTCCAGTTGTCCTGTTTGTCTCTACCCAATGGTTTCTCCAAGATCAGAACAGGCTATCATGATGTTTGTCTTGTTTGTCCATTTTGCATGCTCGCTAGCTTATTAGATTTTATTTTTATTTAGCCCTAGACTCCCAGACGGGACATATGAGAAAGACATTTATACACACACACACAAACACACACACACATATATGCATGTGTGTGTGTGTGTTTGTGTGTGTGTGTGTATATCCAGTATCACTGAAATACAATGGACAAATGGAATTGTATCTATTTCTAGTGTATGCTGGGATGACTTACATAAGAACACGCTATGGGATGAATACTGCATCAATTAATTAGCATTCATCACTTGTTACCTTTTTACTGTGTTGGAGAAAAACCCTCCTCAGTCCCCTGAGCACCTACTCAGCTTTTAACTAAATGTTGAAACCTTTAACCACCATCTCCCTATTTTCTCCACCGAGGACCATTTCCTTAGGCTGTCAAACTGGCTTCTTTTTCTTCAGAGATGACACATACAAAATATACTGTAGAGTTCCTTTTAGGTGTGTGTGCATGAACATTCATATGTCTGCAGGTGCACATGAGTGCTCAGGTATACATGTGCTAGCAGAGGCCAGGAGACAACCTTGGTTTTTTTTTTTCCTTAGGCACCATCTCCCTAGTTTTTGGATACAGCTCCCTCATCGGCCTGTATCCCACCAAGAGCCAAGGCGACTGACCAGTAAACCTCAGGGACCCACCTGTCCCTGCCTCTGCCATTTCAGTACTGAGGTTATAAAGCATGCTGCAAAAACCCAGCTTCAATTATTGTCTTTTTTTCTTTGTAACTCATCTGAGTTACTTTTCTTTTGTTGTGTTAAAACCCTGGAAAGTCAGCCGAAGGGAGAAAGCATTTATGTTGGCCCGCAGCTCTACGTGGTACAGCTATGATGGTAGGGAAGGCATGACAGTGAACAGGAAGACCTGGCATAGGGTGCAGGAGGCTGGCTGATCGTATGGATATGACATCACAACTCAGGAAGTGGAGAGTGAGAGACTAGTGCTCAGCTCACTCTTGTCCAGAGAACAGCTCTGTGCACAATTACAGTGGGCCTTCCCATATCAGGGCAATAAAGATCGTCCCGTGTGACCGTCCCCAGAGACCAGTGCAGCTTAGACAATCCCCACAGATGTGTCAGAGGCCCGCTTCACAGAAGACTCTAGATGCCGGCAGATTGGGCAGTTAACACTGATCATCAGTCACGGGTTTGGAGCTTGAACTCAAGTCTTTGAGCTTGCAGCCTGAACACTTTACTACTTTACTGACTGAGTTGTCTCCCCCACCCATAGGCTTCTTTCTAGGCTAGACTGTGGAATACTGATGGCCAAGCATCTAGATGAATTTCCTAAAGTCACTCTCTTCCTCATTGCCAAATTTCTTGAAAGAATTAGATGGGAAGATCTCCAGATCATTTCCACTATACATTTTCATCTCCCGGAGGGCAGACAGAACTATTTGCCATTTGTTCTATTTTCTGAGATGCTTGGTCACACTTTGTAACCATGAACAGCGTTTTCTGTCCTGTTTCTTTCTCCAACGCTGAAGGTAGAACTCCAGGGCTCTGTGCATGCCGGCAAATGCTCAACCCCTGAGTTATATCCTCAGTCTGATTTTTATTTTTGTTATCTATATTTATTGCACGTGGCACGAGGTTTGATGAACATTTATTAGTGAAGAAATGACGCCAGGGAAACAATGGGAGGTTAGGGCCCCTAAAATCTAGAGCCCAGCTTTAGAACTGGCTGGGCTGGAGGTAGAGTCCTGACTTTGTTTGTGATGGGAGAAGCCTTATTCCAGAATCTGGAGTTCAATTTGCTCCAATCCATCTTGACCTAGGTGTCACGGCAGCTTACTGATGAGTTAGCTTCACAGGCTGACAGAGCACCTCTGTGGAGGCCAGACTAGACAGATGGCTCAAAACCTTGACTTCTGAAACAAGACTACTTGATACTTCACCTTGAACCAGTTGGTCATTCCGAGCTTGTCCCTGAATTCTGAATTATATATCTTTCCCCATCTTATCACCATGAAGAATCTCAAACCCACAGGAGACTTTACAAGACAGAACAAAGAATATGGCCCGCCTTCTACCCCTGACACTCTGTTTAATGGGTCTCGGTGTGTGCTTTCTGAAGCATCTAAATTAAGTTACAAATATCACATTGGTTCACCTCAAACATTTGAGCATACACAGAGAGAGTCAGGGCTTTTCTTTCCCGTGTTGACTGGGTGAGTCCTGAATACGATGTAGCTCAGAGCATCAGCAGAGGTAACTTGACTTTGGCTTTGATTCTAGTAAATACCATGGATTTAGCCTTCTCCACTTGCCCACACGTTTTCACAACGGCCATATGTAACAGAATACACAATTAAGCTGGTCCCACTCTACCCCACCAGGCAGACCTCTTGGGCATACCACATTTCTGATGTAGATTGACACCCTGCCCTGATGGTCATACAGTTGCACTCATAAAATTTTTGAAGATCCTTCAAAGAGTGAAATGAGGAGAAGGACTAGGTGAGGAGAGGAAAGAGGTCAGCAGGATTGGGAAGAACAAGAGAATGCCATCAAAATGCAACATGTAAATGTGTAAAGTGTCCTACAATTATACATAATTAATATACACCAAGAAGGGGCTGCGAAGAGATCTTGGCATTGTCCCGGCATCGTACGATCGTCTCCATGTCTGTGAGGCACTCCATTCTGCAATGGCTGACATGTTCCCAAGAGACTGGCACCCATTGCCTGTGGTAAAAGGAGGCAGCCGGGCCAAGGCAGAGTGTCTCTGTGTGTGCATCCTCACCTCTAGTCCAGTGGCTCTGGCTTTGAAGCCCTCCTCACATTGCAACTCTAAATAGAAGACAACTCGAGGATGCTGCTGCCTCTTGTGTGAGGTTTTCCATGCATAATACCATAGAGAGGAACTGCTCAGCTGCCAGCTAAGACCCCTGCTTGTACCTCCAAGACCACAGAGGGGTCCCGTGGGGTCCCATGCACACTGGATTTCTATAAGAAAGTTCTGACATATCTGTCTTTAAGCTTGGCTTAGGAGTCTGTCCTCTGGACATAGGAATGACAGAAATGAGCACACACCTTCCAGTCCTCTGGGTAACATAAAATCGTGTTGACTAAAGCTTCTAAAGCTTTCTTAACTGCTGTGACAAGCTAGTCTCACACACATCCCCCGTCTCTGTACAGCCCATAAAATTGTTCCAGTCTTTTCCAGCACAGAGGGAAATCTTAGCTGTGTTTGGGACCAGGCCTTCTGAAAGCAAACTTCCTAAGTTCCCTCTTCTGGCTGTGCAGGAGGGTCTCACGTAGGGATGGTCCTTTTCACATGTTTATAAATGATTTTCTCCCCACCCCAGCCCTGGTCTTCATCAACAGTTCTGTGGGCCAATCACTTGCTCATCAATACCTACTTTCTACTCTCTGGGGTAGGCATTTGCCTTATTAATTTATCAGTAGAAGAGTTCGGTTTCCACAAACAATGGGAGAGACCTGCAGCATATCCGTGTCTGTCTGTCTGTCTGTCTGCCGGGATCTACAGTGGAATAGGATAAGGAGCAGAAACCTGGGGACAAAAGATCAGCCTAGATTTTCCTTGTGGCTCAGCTCCCTGGTAGATGTTATTTTGTTTTTAATTTGGAGAATGGAGATTTTTTTCCCTCCCAAATGACAGTACTTACATGTATCAAATAGCAGAAAAGCTGTCGTGGCATAGCTATTGACTAAAAGGAAGCGATGTGAGGTTCTGGGTGCCCACCAGCAGAGCAAGTTGCGTGGTGCCAATGATACTGTCTGCTCCTCAGAGGCACAGACCCTTTGCTGAAGTGGCAAAGGGCATTGTGCATAGCGGCAGTAGAAAGTCTCTGTATCTGTTGGCTAGGCACATTGCCACTCTGTGCTGTGTGTGTGTGTGTGTGTGTGTGTGTGTGTGTGTGTGAGGGGGCTGCCAGTCTGAGCCCCCAGGAGCTTGCTTGATAAGCTACTTCCCAGGATGGAAGAGATCCTCCTTGTCCCTGGGGGAGGGCTTAGAAGGAAGAGCCTTAGAAGAGACAACGACTTGCCCCAGGCCTCACTGCTCTGGTCCAGGACACAAGAGCCATGGCTGGATACATGGATCAGAGAGACAAGACCAAGCTGGAACTGGGCAGGAGGACAGTCCAGCTGGAGCAAAGAGACTCCAATGGGGCCTGCCCCAGAAAACCACTGGCATTCAGATTTCCTGCCAGGTTCTGAAGCATCCGTTAATTTCCTCCCCTTCCTACTTGGCACTGCATTCGGCGTCTCTGCTAGATGTGCACGACATCTGTGGATGTAGTCGAGGATGACCTTGGAGAGCCGAGTGATGATGCGAAGGGGACTTCACAGCACATTTCTGATGAAGCAAATCCCATCTCTGGCCCAGCAAGATGGTGCCTGGATGGGGGAGGGCAAGTGCTGGGGGGGGGGTGTCCCTGGCAGAATCGCTATCTGCCTCTAATTGGTCTTCCACTTTGCGGAGGAAAAGGGAATCAACACCCAGGATGTAGTTCTCCTAAGCAAACCTCTGATTTCCCACTCAGATGCCTCAGTGTGCAGATGAGTGCTTTAGAAGTGGGATTTTTTTTTTCTCACATCTAGCACAAGAATCCTCACAAAGTGGACAAAGGGAAACAGTTTGGTCAGATAGGAGACCAAAGCAAGATACTCCACATGGAATTTCAGAATCTGACCCTTGTGTCTTCCATCACAAGTTGTTAAAGAACATGCATATACCAGTCATGTGGAGGCCTGTGTGCATGTGTGTGTGCACATTTGTGTATGCATGTGTTTGAATATGTGCTCACCCCAGCTTTTCTGGGCACACACTCAATGTGCCTGCTGACCGAATTGTTTGCAAGGGTGACCCTGGGGGTCTCAGGGACAGGCAAACTGGGACAGAAATATCCAACACTCTAGACAAAAACATTTAACACTCTTCACTCTGTTCCCAGGCCACAGTGGAAGGTGCAGTTTGATAAAGTGGCTGAATACAGCCAGGGATTCTCCTTCCTGCTGTCTGGTGATGGTGTAAAGGGGTTGGGACTGTCACCGTTGTAAGAGAAGCTATAGCTTGGTTACCACAATATTTTCTGGGGAAGAGTATCCAAGAACTTCTGTTTTAGGCTTCGTCTGTTTGTCACAGTGGCCTGGTGAAGAGCGTCATCAGCTGCCTTTCAGAGCACCCATGTCACATGGCCTCTGAAGCTCCCTGAGTTGTGCCTTCCTCGCTGGGAAATGGGGAAAGGTTCTCGCCTGTGTTATGGGATATGAGACTGGAGTTAGACCAAGTGTGAGCAGTAGTGAACGTGCAGACCAATTGTTACTTTTACTTTTGTGGCAGTGGCTGGGGTTCTCAGAAGAGCCACTGTCAGTCCATTTGACTGACTGAAGGTCATCCTGTTCCTATGCAACAGTGCATAGCATTTCTGACCAGAGGGGTTGCAGCTGAGGAGGGAGAAGATGCTTCCCCAGGATTGGATGGTACCCATACTCACCCAAGATGGATGAAACCAGATTCAATGGTCTCTGCACACTTCAGCTTCCTTGTCTTATCCTGAATGGTGGGAGCTGCAGTGAAGCCATGTTGCTTTGTTATTTCTTTTGGGAAGCTGACTTTATCTCCCTGCACTTGGGCCTCAACACCCTGTGGTATGGTAAGAGTTAGGGGCTGAGGCAGAGGCTGGCACAGTGGTATCCTATGCTGGTCTGTCTCGGGAGAGGGCTGTTCTTATAGTTAGCCTTCTAAGACATCTGTAAAAGGCACAGCTCCAATGAGAAGGCTTTGTATGCATCTGTGAGTTTAGACATGGTAGGATTCTAGAAACACTTGGTGTCCTGGAGTCACAGACACAGCCTGAGTGTAGACCTGGGTTTCCCATGGCCAGCAGGGCAGTCTGCAGTCACTGCTAGCACGTGGGGCCAGCCCAGTGAACATGACTGCAGGATTCATGGGCTGTGTGAAGAATAAGATTTGTTAGTGGCTTTGAGTTTCTGCATTCTGGAGGTGAATGAAAAATAGGAAACCCCCCAAAAGTTGAAATCCATGGAAGCATCTGAAGACAGCTTGGAGGAGAGCACAAGTGGGGGCTCCATGAAGCAGTCCACCCCAAAAAAGGGTTTAAAGCACAGCCAGGAATTTTGGACAGCCAGGCTGAGGAAAAGTGTGCGTTCAGCAGAACTCGGGCGACACCAGCTCGGAATAGTTTTAAATGTCTCGTCCCTCATAACGAGATTATTCAGTACAATGTCATTTGCCGCTACTGACATTTTCTTTAAAGTCATAAAGGCCTGCATAGTAATAAAAGGGCTCGGAATAAAATTAGGAATATCATGTATAAATTATCTTTAACCTTAGCTTCATTTGGACTGTGACTTTTTAGACCTGATCAATTTTCATGAAACTATCCACATAAAACTGTGAAAAAATATTTGATCCCTGGCTCTCGTAAAGGCAGCAGTAACAAGACCGCTACTTTACCTCTGGTTAATGGCACTGTCGGTGCCAGTCTCTGTGGGCGATGCGGGAAAGCAGGGGATCATTTTGAAATTTAATGTAATTTCCCAGAGCATTGTTAGGGAAAACATCTCCACCAGCATGCATATTTTATATAAGTGCTGCGTAGTCAAGGACATTCTGCAACCCGTTCCGTTTTCTGCTTAGTTGGGAAGGCACTCACAGGACTTCCATACTTCTCCAGCTTTGCCCGGGTGTGATGCCTGGGTGAAGTTGCTGCATCTTTCCTGCTGCGATGATTCATACCCCAGGCTAGACCTGGGAGGGGAGCAGCCTGGAGCTAGCCGAACCAGCTCAGGGAGCATAACCAGGTAGATATCCAACCTATCCAGGGCAGAAGGCAGGGTCTTGAGGATAAACTGAAAAGGCAGAAGCTGTATCTGTGGGATTTGGAGCCCTTGGAAGGAACTCTCAGCCATAGTCGCTATATAGCTACCTAACTTTCCATGCAAATACTATCTTGGGAAACCTTAGAGAGGGCAGGAAAGATAAGATAACAAATTCCTAAGTTTCTGAAGGGTGGCTTGCCCTTCCAGCATTTCTGCTTAGGGATTCAGAATTTCAACTGAGCCCTGGCTCAGCTCTCCTCGCCACATCCCTGCCTATATCACCATCACTGGCTTCACTGTGCACAGCCGGGCTCTTGGTGATTTGAGAGGCCAGAGCTGAAATCAGCCCCACCTGCAAGGTTGTAGGGTGCACGGGGCAATGACACTTGTCCTGTCCAGCCACCCCCTACCCTCTCTGGTAAGACTGTATGTGTAGTGAGCAGAGCCGAGGTCAGTGGGTTCAAAGCAAGTGGAAATTCTGCCATTACTCCCTTCATAATCCAGACATTACGTTTATAGACCTTTCCTCCAGATGGTTCCCAGAGGGCATTTGCAAATTTAACAAACTGTGGCTGAGAACTCCAGCCACCTCTCAGGTGGACAATCGTAATCATTGAACCATGGTCCCTCCCAAGGCCCCTACACACTACACTGAAGCCCAGGTTCAAAGCAGAGCCTTCCATCAACCAGGATAGCTCAGCAAACCCTGCTGCCTTGTGGAGACCCGGGCATCAGAAGCAGCCTTATTGCTGTGACCAGTCAGTCCTGTGGCCTCTTAGGGAGCCAGCATCCTGAACACCTCGGACATGAAAAGGGGATGCAGTCCATTCCCTTCCGTTCACCCAGCTCTAGAGCTACTTGCCCCCAGAATGCTTGACCGGAAGTTATCCAGGATACCTTACCCAGCCTGTTTCAGGGTGTACCTCCTCCTGAAGAATCTGGTGGGGCGCAGCCTTCCATCTGTGGCTATAGTAGGCTCTTCAATACGATCAGTGACCCCTGAGCACACCACCCAGTTTCCTTTCCTGACAAGGCAGCCTGCTTCGAAATACTCTTTTCCTAGAGTCACAGGGTAGGAGGGAGCTGGGGGATGTCTGGCCAAGCCTATGAAGATTTTCCTAGGCCATTCCTTGACCTCAGATTCTTACACATGGCAAACCCTATGTGCTCCTTATCAAACAACATCTCAGTATATAAACCAGAAAGCTTCCCCCACTGTGCAGTAGTAAGATGTCACAAGCCTTGAAGAAATCATCAGTGAAGTGTAGGCCCCAAGTTTCTGCTTCTTCTCTGCTGACCGTTGGTCGTAGCTATCCCTAGATGGTCTCCACCTGGCACTGAGATGCAGAAGTTAATCAGATTCCAGGGCTGGACCAAGTCTAGACCGCTTGTCCTCCTTCTGGCACACCCCACCCTGTCCCCAGAGAGTCCTGCACAGAGACCGCATTTCTGACAGCTCTCCTTAGCTAGACCTGCATCCCTGCAGCATGTGGCTGGTAGCAGGACGCACTCTGGGCTTCCAATCCTTAGAACCTCATTTTGTCAAGGCTAGGGAACCAAAGTCAGAGATGAATTTGGCTTCTAAGGATATGGGTTAGATGACTAGGAAGGGTTTGCAGAGCAGTTCTAAGGGCCACAGGAGAAGACTGGGTTTTGATTTCATTCCCAAGAAGAATACCACATAGCTGCTAGGAGGTGCTCCACTTTATAGTCCGAATCATCTGATGCAAATACTGCTGTTTCTTAGTGCTTTCTTATGGGCATGCAGGTTCTCTGGGGTGGGCTTGCCCTCATGGGGTCTGAGCAGACACACATTTATACTCAGGAACTGTGGAGTTAGTCCTGAGGATTCAACCAGGGTCCCTGCCACCTTTATCTCTGAGCACATGGTAAAGGCCCCGGTTAAAAAAAAAAATAAAATGAAAAAATAAAAAATAAAAAAAGGACAATATTGTTTTCCTGGGATAGGGCAGTAATCATTATCCTACTGCCACAAAGGAATCATAGGCCACCATTGCCTGGGTCTGCTCAGTCTCAGGCCTGTAAGCATACTGCCTGACCCAGAAGCTCTTCATCTGGCCCTTGAGACTATGGAGAAAGGAACATCCCAGGGTGCCCCACAGGGTAGGGTCCTCCTAGGTCCTGTCTTGATGGGTGGGGGCAGGGAGGCACAGTCTGCTCTCCCAGCTTTCAGCAGGCTGGCTCTGAGTCCAGTGCATACAGAACTCTCCAACTCCCTCCAGAGGGATGCGGAGGGTGGCAGCAACCTGGGTGGTATATGCTTTCTGGATTCAATTCTCCTCCAAATTGCTACATTCTGGGGGAGGTATTTCTCTAGATTCTGGCTGCCCTTAAAAGGGGGACCCCACAACTGCACATCTCTGTGATTAATAAAAGATGCAGGCCCCCCACAGGAGCCCTCTACCCCGTGGACCCATCAACATGGCTGATGCCTGGAATGAGGCTGTCATCTGTGGGAAGCCTCTCTTTCTTGGATCCCACTTCCTTTTTGTCCTGCTGGCATGTGAGAGCTGGCACTGAGCCATGTCCTCCTGGGGGCCAGGAGAGCTGACCAGAGAGCCTAAATGCCAGGGGCCAGCAAAAGGCTGAGGGTGCCCTTGGTTTGGGAGGCAGGATGAGGGCACAGCATTGGAACCCAGGCTTCAGTACTTTCCCCTGTGACCTCTGCATCAGCCCTTATCTGCATCTACCCAAGGAGGCCTTACCCAGACATTTGCCTTAGGAAGCATTTCCCTAAAGAGTGTTTTTTTTTTGTTGTTGTTGTTGTTTCGTTTCTTTGTTGTTGTTGAGTTTTTTTTGTTGTTGTTGTTGCATGCATGCTCACAGGTTCTGTGGGGACCTATCACCTTCTGGGCAGGAGAGAGGTTTTCTTAGGGTCATATGAAGGCTAGATAATGGATGTAAGGTTGTCATCAATGTGAGAAGTTGTCCTGGCTCATTTCTTAGTTGCTATAACAGAATGCCATAGACTGGGTCACTTAAAAAAATACTTAGTTCTTTAGGTCTTGATTCTGAACCCAAGGACATGGGGTTGGCACTGGCATGGCATGTTCTGTATTACAACATAGCAGAAGCTGTCACATTGTATTAAGTCAAGGGCATACACTGGCGAGAGAGCTTGCCTTGATCACAGAGCACAGGCAGCCAGCCTACTTCTACAATAGCCTTGTTCCATTGAAGACACAAACATCTTCCTGGCTTCCTGTTGGGCCTTACGTCCAATCACTACCATCCTGGGCACTAAGGTTCAAACCCATGAACTTCTAAAGGATACATGTAGTTCCGGTGGTCAAAAGTCCGAAACGCAGGGATTGGGTCTATTACTCATACCTAATACCACGTTGCCCTCCAATTCTAAGGGGCTCCCTCTCACCAGGGATCCATCTTTTGTTAATTGGGAGTATGAAGGAAGGATGACTGGACTCAGGGTCCCTCTGGTTAGGAGGGATGGTGGTTTGAATAAGAACGGCCACCACAGGCTCGTATAAATTTGAATGTTTGGTTTTTAGGGACTGGCAGTACTTGACAGGGATTAGGAAGGAGGTGAGGCTTTGTGGAGTAGGTGTGACCTTGTTGGAGGAAATGTGTCACTGAGGGTGGGCTCTTTGAAAATGCCAGGCCCAGGGGTTCACTCTTTCTTCCTGCTGTTTGCAGACCTGGATGTAGAGGTCGCAACTGTCACATCTGCAAAGCTTCACAGTGTGCTAATAATGGACTAACCCTCTGAAACTATAAGCAAGTCCCACTTAAATGCCTTCTTTTATAAGAGTTGCCACGGTCATTGTGTCTTTTCACGGCAATAGAATACTGACTAAACCAGGAGGTCTAGTCAGCAGGGCAAGAGAAGGCTCAAGACTTGCATGGGTGGCAGGAAGGAGAGAAAGGGACCCGATGGGATGGTGCCTTCTCCCTCCTGGCTTGAGCATGATAATGGCTGTCTCTGTGAGTGTTGCTTTGACGAGAGGCCAACAGTGATCCACCATTGCTCTGATTAGGCATTTGTCTGTCTGTTTAGACACAGGTGGACACGGGCCAAGTCTTTCCAGGTGTTTGAAGAAATTCTGGCTCCTTGCAGGAGGAATCAGTGTCTAGGACCTAAGTCTGGAAGGGGGAGAAGGGCAGCCAGGGTCTAGAAGACAGTGAAGTGGTTTGGGTGGCACTTGGCAGTGAGTGAGGATAGTGTGGTGAGGGTCAGGGAGAGGGGAGGGCTTTCAGATGTCCAAAGGAGAGAGAAAATTTGGTGACTGTAGGAACCTGTGAGGGGCTGGCAGGCCGTGGGGGCTGGTACACTGAGCGGTGGGGACTAGAAGAGGGTGGAGGAACAGGGTGGGAACCAGGGACTCTGAGTCTTGAGGCCTACAAGGGGGACAGATATGTAGCCCACCTGGCGGTGTCTTCCATGATTTTCTCACTTCTTCCTTTAGTGGCTGAGTATCCCCACCAGGTCCCACTCTGCCTTCCCTAATGGCCGCCTGTTCCTCTCATTGCCACATGAAGAGTGGTGTAGGACTTCCAGCTGCTCATCCCTCTTCTTCCCTTTCCCCTCTGTTCTCTCTGGAGGAGGCAGGCTCCATTCGTGTGGCCTCCACATGCAAGGGCTTGCTGCCTGTGGAGAGTAGGCTAGAGAAACGCTGATGACCTACCCAGCTGCACGCAAGCCTGCCCCTGGAGGCTGTATCTATTCCCTAGCTCCAACCACAAAGGGCCACCTATTCGGCATTTAATAAACACCTGTGGCGTTGAATGAGCTGTCCCTAGGCCGCGCTGTCGTTTGGTAGTGCTAGGCCTTGTTGTGTATCTGAAGACCTGAAATATGTCTCAGAAAGCGGAGGTCCTGCCCACACATGGACTCGTGGCTGAGGTGTCATGCTGCATTTTGAGAAGGTGTACTAGCTAGACTGGAAAAAGTTGTAAACGCCCGACTCTCTGAAGCAGCTTGTTCCTTTCAGGCAGGAGAGCCCACTAAAGAGCTAAAGCAGCCGTGGGAACTTCTCCCTGGTGACTTCACTCTGAATGCTAGGCATCGACTGGTGATTTTTCTGTGAGACACAGTGACATCATCAATAGTGTTAGAGAGAAGAAATAAAAAGCCATGTTAATTTCAAGGTCCATTAAAACCCCGTTTTTTTTTTTTAAAGAAATCAATATTTCTTGGAACATAAATGGGAAAAAATTGGTAGGAGTCAAAATTCTATTCCAAACTTTTAAGTGTATGACCAGCAAGGGATGAAAATATTGGCCAAAAAATAATAGAAGAACCCTGGAGTATTTAATAATCTTCTTCCAAAATGTTATGCTCCGGAGTCAGCTATTCAAAACTCCGAGGGAGCAGATTCGTGGCACAGGTGTTGTTTTCAATGGGAAGCTAACTTTGACTAGAGGAAGTGTCCAAAATGACAGAACTTGCTGTCTAATCAGGGCATGATGCCTCTGCCTGGGACGCCTGTTCTTCAGGGAGGAGGAAGGGGCTTTAACTGAGAGGAGGGGAGCATTATGGATATGAGACCCCCTCCCAGTCTGGTGAAGCGAGGAATCAAGAATCCTAATATAATTAACATTTGCTGAAGGCATCTTGCTCTTGCCCAGCTGCAAAGATCACCAGAAAACATAGTTTTAGAAAAAAAAAATTATGTCCTAACCCCAAACCAGAGTGGCTCTTAGTTTTATTTTATCAGATTATAACCTCAATCTAAGGCGCCTCTGTTTGAGGCACCCTGTCACCTCACTTATCAAAAAGAGACCAAAAAAAAAGTTGTTCAGAAACTTCAGGATGTCTTATTGACTGTCTTTTGCTTTACAGAAGCTTCTCAGTTTCAGGAGGTCCCATTTATTTATTGTTGCTCTCAATTCTGTGCTACTGGTGTTATATTTAGGAAGTGGTCATTTATGCCCATGCATTGAAGGCTAATTCCCACTTTCTCTTTTATGAGGTTCAGTGTGGTCGGATTTATACTGAGGTCTTTAATCTATTTTGACTCGAGTTTTGTGCATGGAGATAGATATAGATCTATTTTTATTCTTCTACATGTTGACATCCAGTTATGCCAACACCATTTGTTGAAGATGTTTTCTTTTTTTCCATTGTATAATTTTAGCTTCTTTGTCAAAAACCAGGTGCTCATAGGTGTGTGGATTAATATCCATATCTTTGATTCAATTTCATTGGTCAATCTGTTTTTATGCCAGCACCAAGCTGCTTTCATTACTGTAGCTCTATAGTAGAGCTTGATGTCAGGGATGGTGGTGCCTCCAGATGTTAGGCAGCCTACTGAATGGGAAAAGATCTTCACCAACCCCACATCAGACAGAGGACTATCTCCAAAATATATAAAGAACTCAATTAATTAGACATCAGAATTCCAAATAATCCAATTAAAAATGGGGTACAGAACTAAACAGAGAATTCTCAACAGGAGAATCTCAAATGGCCCAAAGACACTTAAGGTAATGTTCAACATCCTTAGCCATCAGGAAAATGTAAATCAAAACAACTCTGAGATACCATCTTACACCAGTCAGAATGGCTAAGATCAAAAACACCAGTGATAGCTTATGCTGGAGAGGTTGCGGAGAAAGGGGAACACTCCTCCATTGGTGGTGGGAACGCAAACTTGTGCAACCACTCTGGGAATCAGTATGGCAGTAACTCAGAAAATTGGGAATCAACCTACCTCAGGACCCAGCAATACCACTCTTGGGCATGTATCCAGAGGATGATCAATCATACTACAAGAACATTTGTTCAACTATGTTCATAGCAGCATTATTTGTAATAGCCAGAACTTGGAAACAACCTAGATGTCCCTCAACTGAAGAATGTATAAAGAAAATGTGGTACATTTTCACAATAAAGTATTAGCGGTATAAAACAATGACATCTTGAAATTTACATGCAAATAGATAAATCTAGAAAAAAACACATTCTGAGTGAGGTAACCCAGACCCCGAGAGATAAACATGGTATGTACTCACTCATAGATGAATACTAGATGTAAAGCAAAGGATAACATGTCTATAGTCCATGACCCTAGAGAAGCTAAATAACAAGGCGAACCATAAGAGAAACATATATAGATTTCCCTGGGAACAGGAAATAGATAAGATCTCCTGGCAAAATTGGGAGCATGGGGGTGGGGAGAGAAGAGAGGGTGGAAGGGGAGGAGGGAGGAGAAGAACTTGGGGGAAGGGGATAACTGAGATGGAGGAAGGACAGAGACAGAGAGCAAGGGAAGAGATATTTTGATTGAGGCAGCCATTATAGGGCTAACAAGAAACCTGACACTGTAGAAATTCCTAGGAATCCACAAGGATGACCCCAGCTAAGACCCTAAGCAATAGTGGAGAGGGTGCCCGAATTGGCCTTGCCCTGTTGTCAAAATGATGACTATTTTAAAACTCACTATAGAACCTTCATCTAGCAACTAATGGAGACAGGGCCAGAGACCTGCAGTGGAGCACTGGGCTGAGCTCCCAAAGTCCAGTTGAAGAGTGGGAGGAGTGAGAATATGAGCAAAGAGGTCAAGACAATGATGGGGTCAACCACTGAAACAGCTTACCTGAGTTAGCTCACCAACTCCAGTCGGACAGAAAAGGAACTAGCATAGGACCAAGCTAGACCTTCTGAATGTGGATGACAGTTGTATGGCTGGGGCAGACTGTGGGACCACTGGCAGTGGTACCAGGATTTGTCTCTGCTTCTTGTACTGGCTTTTTGGAACCCATACTCTTTGAACGGATACCTTGCTCAGCCTGGGTATAGTGGGGAGGGCCTTGGACCTTCCTCAGAGCAATGTGCCTTGCCCTCTCTGGGGAGTGGATAGGAGGGTGGCGGGGGGAGAGTAGAGGGAACGGGAAGAGGGGAGGGAGTGAGAACTGGGATTGGTATGTAAAATAAAAAAAGATAGCTTGTTTTCTTTTAAAAATAAATAAATAAAATACAAGTGAAAAAAACCAAAACCAAAACCAAAACTTGGGGATGTAGCCCGATAGCCACCCAAACAACTCATATGGCTCATGCTCAGACATGTCACTGTGGTCCTTCTCTGAGACGCCACACACATGCTCTCTGCTTGCTTCATTGTTTCCGAGACTCTTTTTATTTTTAATAATCGCTCACCCTTGCTTTACAGTAGGTGTTTGGAAATCCATCTCTGCATTGAAGCTAAGGATGCAGTTTTACCTGCTTCAATGTCCCTAGAAGTTAAGATAACTTTTCAGGCCACTGCAGTAAACAGAATGGGACTGTGTCTCCAGATCCACTGTCACCGATGTGCCCAGCATCTCTGTAGGCATTTGTGACTCTTCTCACAATAGCCTGTGGAGTGTTCTTGATTGTTCTGCAAAATATACGATAGATTTCACCTTCCGGAGGATTTCTGTCTTGACACGTGAGAAGTGACTCCCACGTCTCCTAGACTGTTTGAAGGCTACCTGACCCCATCCTCTTGATGGCTTGCTGTGTGCAGTGGGCAGCAGACAGCAGACAGCGGACAGCACAGTCTCAGAAAGCTGTACGTACACACAGCTCTGTGCTACTTGTCCTGGGAGAGCTTGTGGCCTATGGTGTGCTGAAGGAAGGGGTCTCTCAGGCCTGGTTTTGGGCAGCTCAGCTGTCTGTGGAGAGTTATTGGACCCTCATATTTGATTTACTCCTTTTTTCCTGACATCAGAACAGGCTGGACTTCCAGACACCTTTTGAAAGCCGATTAGGAATCTGTGGCAGGATTCTGTGAGACCTCGGCACTGGCAGAAACCATTGCTCCTCCCTGGGAACCTCACACAGCCCCAGGAGTTAAAAAGCGCAATGTAGAACACCTCTCTATAGAACAGGGCAGAGAGTTCTGAGTGACCCAGAGTTCCTGCCCTTTGGCCTAGAGGAAGGCACACTGAGTAGATGGAAATCTGACGGAGGAGGTGTTTGACATCTTCACACTTGGGGTAGTCTCTAATCATAGCTGCTCAGAAAGCTGAAACAGGGGCATTGCAAGTTCAAGGCCAGCCTGAGCAACTCACTAATCTCAAAAGGAGAAACAAGAGACTAAGAAACAGGTTGGTTGTTAAGCCCTTGCCTAGTGTGCTCAAAGCCAATCCTCAGCACTGAAAAATTCAACCACCAAACAAGGACCAATCTTTAGAGTGATTTCTAATGTCTTCTTCTGATGTGAAAACAGAGAGGAGAAATCATGGAGGGCAAGCAGGGTCACAGAAGGCACAGGTCTCTTTGGCATGGTCTTGTGGCCTCTGGTCACTTTTAGGTCCTAAAAGCTAGTTCGCAGGTGACCCCAGTAGCTTTCATTCTCCTCTGACAAGAAACCTTCCACCAGGAATGTGCCACTTTCACGCACATTCCATCTGTCCCCTGGGACCAAACGGCTTTTGTGGCCAGTGAGCCTAAAGTCCATGCAGTCTGGTTTCAAGATGAGCCAGTTGTGCCCACACTAAGGTGAGGGAAACTGCCATGTTTAGGGGGCATTTTCTTCCTTTGGGTAAGCAGAGATACCTCACTGACACGTGCTGTGATAGGTCCTCTTCAGATCTGTTGGAGTCAGGCTGAGCTTGCCCCTACTCTTAGGCTACAGAAGACCCAGCCTCAGGGTTACCTTCGCCTTTGGCTTAGAAGCCTTTGCTAGGTCACAGAAAGAAAGCTTCAAGGGGTCGCCCCACACATCTTTCCAATCAGAAGAATTTGACTTGGTTTTCTTTGGAATGTAGCATTTGTCACCATCAGTTTCAGCAGCTGAACATCCAAGGCGTGGCTAGGCTCGCTCAACCCTGATGCGAGGAATGGCTAGTACCAACACATGGAACACAGACAGCATTAATTGATCCAATCCCTCACCAGCTCCTCCACCAAGCTCCCCGACTTTCTTCTCTTTTCTTTAATATTTGCCTTAGACATTTGGGATGGGGAAAGGGTGTTAGCATTGCTTAGACTTTTTCAAGTGCAGATGTATTTTTTTTTAACAGTCCCCCCTGAATAGTAATACTGAACTTTGATAATTTGGTACGAATGATAAGATTCAATGTGACAGCCTGGGCTAGCTGCCTGTCCTTGAATCTCAGGGAGCCACAGTCATGGCATTTCTCTGTACTCAGATGGCCTCTGTAGTCAACAGGGCACCAGGGGCGAAGAAGGCAAGACTACGAGATAGAAAGAAAAGAGCACTTTCTAAAGCTCCTTTGTGCCCATGTCTCCAGGACTCAGCCCAAAATACGGAGACAAAATCAGTGGTGTGTGTGTGTGTGTGTGTGTGTGTGTGTGTGTGTGTGTGTGGCCTGGATGGGATTTTCTTAATCTGGGAAACGGGTTTCAGGCCCATGAACTGCTTCATCAGATGGTAATGTGAAACCGATGTGTTCATCAATATTTATGAGCTGTTCTCGGACCAAATCCTCCTGTGAGTCCCTCTCCTCCCTGTGTTCCCTTATCAATGCCATGAAACATCGGGGGAAGGAAAACAACGACAGCCAGCAATGCCCACGGCTTTGAGGTGTCGTCGCTTTCCGTGGTCTTCGCCTCAGCTATTTACTTCCCACTTCGAATATCTGCCACCCTCCCCGCCCTGGAAACTCTTGCTACACACTTATAATCTGTCCTGTCCCTGAGAAGAAAGGAAGAAAAGTAAGGAATCCGGGTTTTTCAGGCTTTCATTAATACCACCATTACCCTGCAAAGGGGGTAAATGACAATGGTTATTTTGGAGTTTCTGAGAGCATCACAAGTCACCTGTTAACTGCAGAGCCAGATACGGTCTGGAGTGAGGTCAGAACCAACTCTCAGCCTTAAGCTCCTGATGGAACATTCCAGAACTGAGGAAGTCTCTCAGGGCCTGGGGTCTGGCATCCTCTGAGGCCAACAGGGAGAGACATCTTGCACTGACTAGTAATTGAGTGGTCAGGTCATGTGGGACTCTCCACTGGAGATCCTGCATCTCAGAGAGAGGGAGAATTTGATTCCAGGAGATGATTACATCTGGATGTTTCTTCTCATCCACAAAGCCCAGCTACCTGCCCTCCCAGGACCGTGGTAATGCTGAGGCAGGGGCCTGGATCACCCAAAACTAAGGTGGATGGAGGAGTGAGATGTCCGTCATCTCTTGTTTTCCACCCTCTCTGCGCCCTTTTGAATGTGAATCTTAAAAACGAAGGGTGGAAAAAATAAACCCAGACAAACCTGATGTCCATGACTCATAGAAACTAATTTTTAAATACATAATTCTAGCATAAATTTACATATAAAGAATGATCTTGGTTAGGGAGAAAAAAAGTCCTGTTATCATAACATTGTGGTTGTCATACAAAATCGCGGGAGGCACGTGTGCAAAAGCTATGGCTGCCCAGCAGCTAGAATTGCCCAGTTGGACCTGTCTAAGCAGATAGACTGATAGTCGGGACCCAATGCAAACAAGATGAGGGTGCAGCCCTCCCAGACCGCACAGCCAGGAAGGTGATTATCAAACAGATAATTCAACCCGAGCTCTCCAGCTCCAAACTACATGTACAATTGTGCTGCACACAGGGTACCTTTTGTTTTGCCTACCTTTGCTGTGATTTGTGTGTGTGCACGCATGCATGTGTGCATGTGCATGTGTTGTGTATGTGTGTACGTGTGTAAACTTGGCAGAATTACTGATCTCACTCTGCAGGTGCAGTGTTGTGCCTTGGGTACAGGGTGGGGAAGGGGCTTATGTATAGATAGCCACTGTGGCCAGCAGACAACAGGATTGAGACGGTTCCTATGGCATGTGACTAGGGTAAGAGAAGGAGAGTTGTTTTTCAGAAGCTCCTCTAGCCTTGGAGATGGACTCGGGTAGTACCCAATACTCAGGCCACCGGTTTCTGAGATGAGAGACAATGAAGTATGCCATGAAGGGCTGCTGATCAGGAGCACATTCATCCCTATGGACATGATAACTCCACCCAACTCTCTGGGAATCCGGAATTTCCCGGAAAGGAACTCAAATGACCTTTACATCACTGGACAGTGTGAGATGATCTGGCTTGGCCCTGGGAGTCCGAGCTCCAGAGCACTGGGAGAGGAGAAAGGACGGGTATGTGTGTTGTGTTCCAAGTAGGCAGGGTTCCCTGGGACCACTACAGGCCTGGCATACCATAGCAGGAACCTGGGGCGAGGTTGCGGCTCTGACCTCCTCCAACCTAAAGCTAGATCTGTCTCGGGAGCTAACAGGAGAGCTAGGGATGCTATTAGAGCCTTATCTTCTCATCTCCCCGTGACCATCTGGGACCACGGCAGCACTGCATTCCCAACCCAGGGCAACTGAGCGGTGTGAAGCACACTCTTGACCTCATGATGCTTACGGCTTCTAACCGGGGTGTCCTCCAGCTGCTTAGCATGGAGCACAGCCAGCTTCATTTTCAATTCCATCTGTGGGTCTCTGAGTATTTTTTCCAAAGGAATAACTGCACAAGACAAGGGGTTTTATGTGGGGGAATCTTAATTAACAGCTACCACTTTCTGCTTTTGTCTGTGACAGGCACCTATGAGTGGGGTCTGTGCTGTGAGATCACATTTTCTCACTGGGAATCTGTATGTATGTATGCATGCATGTATGTATGTATGTATGTATGTATGTGTGTATGTGTATGTATTTAAGACAGGTTCTTGCTATGTAACCCGGGCTGGCCTGGAACTCATGACCTTTCTGCCTTGGCCTCCTGAGAGCTAGGATTATAGGTGTATACTTGTTTTGTTGTCTCACTACATTCTCCCCTTAAGGCAGGGTGACATCTATGGGTTTGGTGTCATTCTTGTGAAGGTGGTTTGATGAGAAGTAGATCAGGCTGTGCATTGCCATATGTCATGGTCAAGAAGAAGGTGGGAAAGTACCTAGAAAGCCTGGCCTTAGGACTGGGTTGCTTTGGGGAGTGTAGTAGGAACATCCTTGGAAGTATATCTTAGGAAGGAGTTAGTGAGGCATCGCCGGAGAACAATTTCAGTGCTTAAGTGATGGAAACCATTCGTTCAGGGTGGGCTCCCTTTACAATTCAGTCCTGTCTCCGTTGGGTCTGCCTGTTATCAGACAGGAAGAAAGAGTAAGTTCATTGGTTGCATTGGGGGGCAGGGAGTGTGTGCTCACATAGGCTCTCAGGCTTGGCAAGCTGCTGCTTTCTAGGTTTTACTAAAAACACTCTGGTCCTCAGTTCGTGGTACCAACCTATGACTGTACTGTTGAAAACAATCTACAACTTCAGAAAATCCAAAACAGTGGAAAAGAAGCCTATGAAAGCCACCCCATGGCTGCCTCCAGATTCTGCTTTCAATACAAGCTATCCGTCCTCTTCCATTTGCTTTTGTGGACTCATACATCATAGCAATGATATTCACCGTAACTGCTGCGTTAAAGGGCTGAGTGGCGGGCACTCCTGATTAACATAGCAAGCTGAGGTTTGTGTGCTTTGGTTTCATACATGGAAAACCTTTTCATAACACAATGATAAGTATTATCTAAGTAGTGTGCACTCAGCTCAGTCGTGTTAACTTCCTTTTATGACAAAGAAACTTGGTGTGCACCCCTAGCCTGGTCCACTTACTTAACAGTCATTCCCTGCCAGACATGGAATAGTTACCTTTATTACCAAAACATTGCTTCTATTTATCACCAGGTAAAATTCAGGCACGTTCGGTCCGAAGCTATGGGTATGACAGGATACTGTTTTCCTATCATGACTTTGCCACCCTGTGGGACTGGATTCTAACAACTGTGAGCTTCAGCACAGTGCTTGGCCTGAAGTTTCTCTTAGCGTAGAATGAAAACAGATACAGTGATATGGGTCACCTCTCTGGTGTGCCAGTACCTTCCATCACATTTGATAAAAGATGCTCCCAAACCTTTGGTCTGACCAATTTTCCTATGCAGTTTTCAATGGGACAAATTTAATTGTTGCATATGATTGAATTAATAAATTCTGCTATGGTTGGCTTCAATTTTAAGATTTTTGACCCCCTTTGGAAAATTTGCATTCTTTGTGGGATGAGGAATGACCCCACAAAAGCTAACTCACCTATTCCCTGAGGATATTTATACAGGAAGTATGCCTCTGTCTCCTTGGAACCCGCTAAGATCTTGAAGAAAACTTCACTCGTGTCTTCTCCCTCTGCCTCAGACCACCTTTGCTAGCTTTTCTTCCTTTGCCATATGCAAATGCATGTATGTGCCTGCTGCTCTCTATTCACACATACATGTATGTGCCTGCTGCTCTCTATTCACATGTGCATGTGTGTGCCTGCTGTTCTGTATTCACATGTGCATGTATGTGCCTGCTGCTCTGTATTCACATGTCCATGTGTGTACCTGCTGCTCTGTATTCACATGTGCATGTATGTATGTGCCTGCTGCTCTGTATACATGTACTTGTATGTGCCTGCTGCTCTCTATTCACATGTGCATGTGTGTACCTGCTGTTCTGTATTCACATGTGCATGTATGTATGTGCCTGCTGCTCTGTATATACGTACATGTATGAGCCTGCTGCTCTGTATACACGTACTTGTATGTGCCTGCTGCTCTGTATTCACATGTGCATGTATGTGCCTGCTGCTCTGTATTCACATGTACATGTATGTGCCTGCTGCTCTGTATTCACATGTACATGTATGTGCCTGCTGCTCTGTATACACGTACATGTATGTGCCTACTGCTCTGTATTCACATGTCCATGTATGTGCCTACTGCTCTGTATTCACACGTGCATGTGTGTGCCTGCTGCTCTGTATACACGCACATGTATGTGCCTGCTTGATGGAGGAGGGTCATCCTTCTATCTGTTGATTTCATTGGTTAAGCAATAAAGAAACTGCTTGGCCCTCATAGGTTAAAACATAGGTGGGTAGAGTAAACAGAACAGAATGCTGGGAGAAAGAAGCTGAGTCAGTGAGTCGCCATGATTCTCCCACTCGAGGAAGACGCAGGTTAAGATCATTCCTGGTAAGCCAGCTCGTGGGCTACACAGATTATAAGAAATGAGCTAGTCCAGGTGCGAGAGTTAGCCGAGAAAAGGCTAGATATAATGGGCCAAGCGGTGTTTAAAAGAATACAGTTTTCTGTGTAATTATTTCGGGGCATAAGCTAGAGCTAGCCATGTGGGCGGCCGGGTGCCGGGGACGCAGCCCCGCTGCTCCAATTTCAACACCTGCTGCTCTGTATTCACATGTGCATGTATGTATGTGCCGGCTGCTCTGAATTCACACATGCATGTATGTGCCTGCTGCTCTGTATACACGTGCATGTGTGTGTCTGCTGCTCTGAATTCACACATGCATGTATGTGCCTGCTGCTCTGTATACACGTGCATGTGTGTGTCTGCTGCTCTGAATTCACACATGCATGTATGTGCCAGCTGCTCTGTATTCACACCTCAGGTGCCCCGGTGTGGGTGAAGGCTTGAGGATGTAGGATCCCTCAAAACTAAAATTACAGATGACAATGAGTCCTAGACGTGGGTCCTAGCAACGAAATCTGGGTCCACTACAACCTCTGGGTCATATCTGCAGCCCTGATTTTAACTGTTTTTCTGTTGAATCATGCAGTTCCTCTATACTGGTCTTAGGCTCTTGCCTGTTTGAGGCTGTAGGAGTGGGCAGGTATCTCTATTATCTGAGGACAGAACTGCTTCATGTGGGCTTAGGACTCTACTCTGTCTCCTTTTCATAGATTAGAATCCTGAATGTTCCAGTTTTCTGGACCTTTATAGACTGGCCAGTATGTCTGCATTTTACATGAGACAATGAAAGCTCATGGATTCATTCATTCAGAAATATTCTGTGTCAAATTCATGTTGAGACTAACTCCAAAATCGGCATAAGCTACATGAAGCACTTGTGGGTAGGGGATGGGAATTATAGTTATTTGCTTGGGTCATATCAGAGCCTGTGACAAATGCCTACAGTTTACTCATGAGATGAGCTTGCTTTTCTTTAATTTCACAGTGATGATAGCTGCAGCCATTAAGGTACGTTCACCCAGTATTGTCCACCCTTAAACTGACACGGTTGTTTTCTCTCTCCTCTTCCTTCCCTTCCCAGGCTTGTAGATCTGGTCTCAACTTCAGGCCAACTACCTCTAGAGAAATAACATCCTCCCACCCCTGGTTTATGTAAGTCATAATCAGACGCTGTGGATCAATGGTCTTTTATCCTGTCATTTGTATCATTTTTAATAAAATGCCGATTGGCCAGTAACCAGGCACCAAGTATAGGCGGGGTGACGGTGACCAGTCAGGAAGTAGAGGAGTGGCAATGAAATTATGGGAAGAGGGAAGTTTCAGTCTGCAGTCGTCACCCAGACACAGAGCAACCAAGACGTGACTGCTTTGCCAAAAAAAAAAAAAAAAAACCCAAGCCACGTGGCTAACACAAACATAAGTTATAAAAGTTAATAAGAAGCCTGAGCTAATGGGCCAATCAGTTTATCATTAATGTCGACCTCTGTGTGTTTCTTTGGGACTGAATGACTTCAGAACCGGGTAAGACAGAAACCTCTGTCAACAGTCAGAGAAGAGGCAAATCATTTTAATACACCTTGTAACTGGGTCTTACATGGTTCTTTTGTTTTTGTTTTTGTCAGTTTTGAAACGAGCTGGGCAGGAGGAGTGAAGTGTGTATTTCTGTCAAACCCAAAAACACCCAGCAGCTACGGTTGTAAACATAGGGCACTCTAGGTTGGGAGAGAAAATAAAAGGAAACTTACGAGATAATGCACGAGACAGATTGTCAATAGTGCGTGGAAAGGCCACTTCACTTGATCGGCTGGGCTGTTTGGAGCAGAATTCTGATTAAAGAAGACATTCCGGGAAGAAATGCTGTGGACGGGTCGTCTGCACAGCACGCTCCTCCAAATGAGTAAGTGTGAGTCTTGGGAGTCCTAGACTGGCAACAAAGCAGGCTGTCCGACGGGCCAGAGAGACATGCTCTCCCCACTACACTAGCTCACTGGTTTGTGTGGACCTATGTGCCAGATACAACACAGTCAATAAAGCCAAGAAATCAGACAGTTTGAAACCATTTGAGTGCCATAGAAAAGCTGGGTTCCAGGAAGGAAAGGCTGTCCCTACTTGGTCCCAGTCTCAAGAATGATGGCATGAAGAACCTGCCAGTGTACCTAGACCACAGGTTGAGCTAGTCAGATTCTTTATGGCTGTCCCATGGCTTATCAGCCCCCTGATCATGGCTCATTACCAGGCAACTTAGGGGGACACGTCTGTAGATAGTTGGTCTAAGAAAATGTAGCTTTCCATACCATCAAGTGGAAACTTCTAGAAAGAATAGGTTTTTGGAACTACTCTCAGGAAGAACGCACCTGGTTCGGATTTCATTTGGACCATGACCCACTGGACTCTGAGAAATGGAGCTTACATTGGTAGAGCATCCCAGATAGGGTGCCTTAGAGGTACCGCAGCTGCAGCATTGAATGCTTTGACCCTGGTCCTCTCGCCTCGACCCTCATTGCCTGGGGTTGCCCCATCCCAGGCCTTTCCCTTAGTCCTTCTTGTCAAACTCAGGAAGGATGCCATGAAGAATTTGGTGAAGAAATCCCAGCATTTTCTTGAGCAGCCTGCCTCGGCCACAGGCCAGCTGTGGAGCTCAGCTTGTTCCTCTTAGCAGAGCTGCAACAATCACAGCTCACAAGTCCCCTTCTGCCTTTCGGGGGCTTAGTGGCTTGTTTGGCTCATCTCATTACATAGCCATCAACACTTCTCAATAGATCTAGGTGGGGCTGGGGAGGACAAGTCCTTTCTACTGCCCCTGCCTTGTCATGGATCTATCTTTCCAGCCCCTCTTCTCACTACAGTTCTGGAAATCCTCCACATTGCTCCCACCATTGCCGTGCTGTTTAACTATAAGGAATCTGGGGCTGTTCTACTCTAAACAGACCAAGAGATCTTTGTCCTGAGACTCACCCAGTGTGGCATGGAGTTGTAAGGTTTTCTAGATGCTGCCAGCTGAGGCTTGTGAACACCCTCAAACAAAGCACTTCTGAGATGCCCTGAGGATGGCGGAACTCTCAGGAAGTGGCAAGGCAGGTCATGGCTCCCTCTCTCCCACATGCCTATTTGGAGCCGTTTATGTAACCTTAGGATGCTATGAAGAAGGTATTCAATAGGAATTTGCTGAGGTGGCATTTTTCTTGGAATGTCTTTCCAAAAATTCAGACGTGTGTATTGCAGCGGGAACAAAACCTCAATAGTCAGATTGGTCCTTCTGGTGTCTGACCTCCTCAACTATTTAGTAGCAGCACCAGCAGCAGCACCAGCACCAACACCAGCAGCACTGGCACCGGCATCACCAGCACCAGCACCAGCAGCACTGGCACCGGCATCACCAGCACCAGCACCACCAGCACTGGCACCGGCATCACCAGCACCAGCACCAGCAGCACTGGCACCGGCATCACCAGCACGAGCACCACCAGCACCACCAGCAGCACCAGCACCAGCACCAGCACCACCAGCACCAGCAGCTTCACGAAGTCCACACACTTGCTAATGAACTAACAGGCTGTTGGACCCATAAGGCTCCCCCAAATACTACTCTACCTTGATTTGGGGCTCTCCCCTACTGCAGTGCCCCAGGAACACACAGATCTCAGTGGTGTTTCTGGGAAGGAAGGCAAGAAGCAGCCACTTCTGGGGCTAGGAAGGGAATTAGGACAATTTATTATTTCCCCATTGCACTGAGTAAATAGACTTTAAGATAAATTATTGGCGCCTCCAGCTTGCTTGATGCAAAACCCAAAAGCGAAAGCATGCTCTAATGAACATATGCCGGCCTGCCCTCCCCTTCGCACCTCACGTCCGCCATTAACTTTCTATGCACTCGGGACCTTTGGCTCTTGGCCTAAATAATACAAGAATAATTAGAATAATTACTGGGGAAGCCAGGTCAAATATACAAGGATCTTTTTAACCGCTTGGCTATATTTATTTTTCAAAAGAAATGCTTAAAGCCAACCAAATGCTGCTCCTCTCACCCAGAATAAAACCATTGCTCTGTGTCTTGAGCAGCCATTCGAAATGAAGTTATGGTAATTTCTGATTTCTGTGCCATTCAAATGTAGCTAGTTTCTAGTTTGGAGCCTTTTTTTTTTTTTTTTTTTTTTGGACTACCTGGAAGATGGAGCTCAGATTAGTCCAGCTCACTGAGCAAGTCACAAGGACTTAGGGACCTTGGCCACCTTCTCTGTCCTTCACTTAATTGTTCATAAAGGGATGAGGCAAAATAAACTCCAATCTTGTTGGAGCAAGGTTGCCTTGGAGGAGGAAAGTCACTGCTCAGTCCTGTGGCCCTCCCCATGTATCTGGCCTTGACTCCATTCACTGGAGAGGAGGATGGGTGATTTTGAATGCACACGGCTCGGGATAGCAAGGAAGGTTCCTATCACCTCTACAATCTGCCATATTCTGCCCCTGCTTTCCTCCCCTGGGCCCAAGTGCTTCACAGAGAGAGCTCTCGTGTTAGCAGTCAGGGCTGTGTGTAGATTTCCGCCTTCGACTTAGTGAGTCCTCTGCCCTGGCCTTGAGTGTCTCTTGACTGGCGGGGAACTCTGTTTCCTTATTTGCAAGACGGGGAGTGACAATTCCACCCCTGACACAGGGTGGAAGATGACATGCCTATATTTAGCCGAGAGCTTTACAGGAAACAGGCAATGAAGGGCATGTTTCTCTGATGCCATCACTGTGTATCAACTGAGATCGGGGGAGGTCAGGGTGGTAGCTGTAAACTACCTTCTTTACAGATCTCAACTACTCTGAGGACAGAAGAACAGAAGGGAAGGACCTGCACAGATGTACCTCATCTAGGGGACACCCTTGTCTCACGCTGTCTCCTTTCTTAAAGACACACATGCCCAAGGCCTCAGTCTTGTTTATGTCCTGTGAATCCACGTTTAAGCGTTTGTTGATGGCAGAGAATGATAGGAGGGTAGAATTCTAAGTGACTTTTCCACTTTTTAAAACATAAAATGTTGAATAGATATGCCCTCAAGATGTCACAACAGGCCTGTCAGGCTTGCTCTCAACGAAAGGCACCGACAGAGACACATCGGTCGAGGGAGAAAATGTCCACCTGCTAGGCACATCTGGGAGCCAGAAGATCAGGGTGAACGCTTGACTTTTGCACACCCCACCTGCCTCACGCTGAGTGTTCTACAATTACCAAGCCCTATCGTTCAGGGTCATGTGGGTTTAGGGGTTCTGAAGGTTCCCATGGTGATGGCAGGGCCTAGGAGGGTTCCCATGGTGATGGCAGGGCCTAGGAGAAGAGCCCGAGATGGGAGTGAATCTTGCCCAACACTCCCCTCCAATGCCTGAGCGTCCTGCATGTTCAGAAGTGAGTGATGGTTAATACCACCCACTCAGCATAGCCAGGCAGTCATCCAGCCTGTCAAGGCCATTTTTAAATATTCCTCCTCCTCATTCTTCCATAATTAATAATTTGCATCAATAATGCCAAGCTTCCCACCTGACTCAACCATAAACTTGACAGACTCCCACAGGCACTCTGCGAGTTTGCGTCTACACTGAAGGCATCGCATTGAGAATTCACATCCACGTGGAAGCCCTGCCTGGTCCACACGGAGGCAGCTGGTTAGACAACCGGCTTGGCGGTGCCCTGGATCTTGTGGAGTGGCTACCACAGGCCAGAGCAGCTCCAACTGCATTCCCATTGCTGCAGGCAAGGAACCCGTACACGTTCAATGTTAAAAAAAAAAAAATGGATAGGCTTAGAGTCTGTTCAGAGTTCCCCACCCCCAAAACCCGCTCGCTTACTCATGCCAATGGCGCTAGGATCCCAGCACCCAGCAGCCCTGCGTGCAAACCACCCTCTGCTTCCCTGCGTGAGAGGCCCTCGATGAGTACTGATTCCCAAGCTGTCATTCTTCTGTAATTATCCACAGCCGGGACGCCTTTCGTTGTTTCCATATCATTTGGAATGACACAGACTGGATATTACCCTTGTCTGTGTATCGAACGCGCACGTTGCTCCTCGAGCTTTGCAGCCGCCCTCACTCATTTGCATTTCGAAAGAGGCAGAGACCTGACAGAGACTTTTTTTTTTGGAGCTATTAGGAAGCACTTATTAGGAGAAATTGAACCGATCCATCCCCCCCCCCATCGTTTCCTTTCTCATAATCATTATTTCTACAAATTCTCTGCACCTTCCAAAAATTCTAGGGCATGCTGTCGGAAGAGATCAGGGCTTCTGAGCGCATTATTCGCTGGGGTTAATATAGCTCCAGGTACTAATGGGTCTTTCCTTAAGGTTTCCTGGCAACTCTGGAAGGACTGGCTAGAGGAAAATGGCTCTCTGTGCTTCTAGAATGTACACTGGGGGTGTGTGCATGGTATGCGTGTCTATAGAGTACCTGCATAAAACGTGGAAGATGATATTACATAGATTGTGCTGCTCTATGTGGGTGAGTCATGCATGCAGAATGCAACTTGATACATGTGTGCACGGACATATGCATGTCTGAATAGGTGCGCGCACACATGCATTGCAGGTGTAGCGTACATGTGCATAGATGGATTTGCGTCCTGAACAAGGAGTTGGTGCGTTTGGGGAAGCCTGCTATTCCTTGTGCATCCAGATATTCCTTCTGAGGTAAATTGAATAAGCTCGGCTTGGGAGCAGAGACAACGCAGGGCTTGGAGTCTTCCCAACCGCCCTCTATTACAATCCTGGCTTTTCTAATTAGTCATTTTGGAGCTGTTTAAAAATACCTCCGTGTCAGTTGCAGAATCCGATTCTTCACTTGTTCTCAGAGCAGGGACAGCACAAAGAGAGGTTTGAAAATCCTGCCGTCTGCCCCCTCACTTTCTCCTCCTTTCCTTCTCCCTTCCCCATTGCTTCAGCACTCCTGTCTCTCCCACAATATATTCTCCTCCCAGCTGCCTCTGCTAGGATTACCTCTTGTTCCTCTCAGGTCCCTAGGTCATCCTGGATAGGGCTCTCCTGGACAAAGTCCTTGTCCTCTTGAAACCCAGGGACTGCTACAAAATCTAGAGATTGCCATCTTTCAGATGGAGCAGGAAGGGTATGCAGCCTGCAGCCATCTCCCTGTATCCCAGGCAGGCCTTTTCTCTGTCTGCCTCTGGAATTCTCCCCAAGGGCAGGATAGCGCCCAGCTGGTCCTGCTGCAGATTCTGTTTTGCCTCCACCTCCTTCATCAAAAGGCTTTAGAGTCATCTTGATCTGCCCTTCTGCCCTTCCGTGTCACCCCCAAAGCACATTACAGAGGATAGGAGCTGTCTTGCACGGCACAGGTCCTGGGCATCACCTACAGGCCACCAGGCAAGGCATCATAGCTCTCTGGTGGGATGAATGTGCCCTCGCCTCACCAGTTTAAGGAGTGGGTATGGGGACTCCTAAGGATATTCCCCCAATGCCCTGGGGAACACCCACGGAACAGGGAATTGATTTGAGTATCATCATCATTATCCATTATTATTTATTGCATGCCCGCCGGTGGCCCTGGCACACTCAGGGTTTAATGTTTCAATAAGACCTTATTTGCACAGTTCCCACCAGGGTCCGAAATTTCAGTCCTCATCAAAATTACCTTGTATGTGACGCTTTAGTGATTTTTAGATTCCTGGCAAACCTTTCTTGCCTTTCATTTTGCAGGCTCTTTACACTTCTCCTGAAAGCACTCTTTTTATCTTTTTATCTTCTTTGAAATACCGCTCAGAACATTCCGGTCTTTTCGTCCTCTGCACGTTTTCTTGCCATCTCGTGTCTGCTATTCCAACTGTCCCATAAGGTTACGTCCAGGCTTCCCAGGGCAGGCAGACGCTGCAGCTGAACTTCTGTTTCCTGTCTTCCTTCTACCTTTCCATACTATATGCATTGTTCTAGGTGGCTTGCTCGTTCGTACTACAGGGGACCTTACAGAGTGGGGGAGCTTGTTTTGGGCAAGGACCACAGAGGCTGGAATGAAAGGGAAGAGGGCTTTGGGGAACGGGCTGGGACAGTACTGCTTATCCCAGGAGAAGGTCCTACCCACAGGGCTTCTGGTTTACTTCTGGGTTGCTGGGGATTGCCCTCTGATACTGCGTGCAAAATTTCAAGTTGAATTTAAGCAAATTAGGTTTAACGCGAACCAATAACCATCTCCAAGTTCATTAAAGAGTTCCCGGACACTGCTTTATGAGCCTTTATTGTTTAAGGGAATCTTGACTGCCCGTCTCTGAGCAGTTCAGATAGAAATGCCTTTAACAGTGCAGTAGACCCAAATGCACGTATTTATTAGGATGTAGCGGCAGGCACATGATAGAATATGTTTTTTTAGACAAAATTTCTTTATCACCGGGAAAAACGCAGAGTGCGAAGCGACACCCCCATCCTTTAGTCTCCGTCTTCGGCAAACTTCGTCTAAATCAGGCAGAGACAAGTGGCTGCAAATTACGCCACGCTGCAGCGAGGGGAGGTCGGCACAGCCCCATTCCAAGGGCCGTTTATCAAACGCTGCGGACTGGCATGTGCTTTCTTCAGATCTGAGTAGATCACACGGTATAAGCAAGAAGAATGGTAGCATCAAACAAACACCCCCTTCCTTCACTTTTGGGATGCAACCTAGAAGAGGAGCCTCTCTCTGCCCGAGCTCTGTGATCCCCTCTAAACTGCAGCTGCCCTTGGGAGCGGTACACTCAGGCTTCAGAGAAAAAGAATTAGTGTTTCATTTTCCAAGACTTGTCACACCCCACCTTAATGAGCACTTAAAAGAGATGAATGTGCCGGGAACAGAAAGATTTATTTGAGATATTTAAATAATCTCTCTCAGCTCTAGCTAAGCTGACACCCTCAGCTCTCGCAAGGATATTTTTTCTGTTATGTTTCCGATAGCGTCCAGTTGGAAGTTTGTCACCTGTCCTGCCTTTGTGTGGCACAGGCCTTGTACGCTGGCTGGCACTCAACAGGAAAGCTTCGGAAATAATTCAGATCGAAAGGCTTCCATGTCCCCTCCTTCCTTGGCAATCAGATCAATTAAGAGACTTCATTACATTTCCCAATGTAAACAACTAAACAAATATCTCATGAATTTCACGCCAAAAAAAATGAATAGTACTTCAGACCTTCTGTACTTTATAACACACTGGAAATCCTTGTGAGAGTTATGGAGCCGTCCGTTACAATCAGCCATGAAGTACATTACAAAGGTAATATGGGTTTAAGAAGGAACTACCGCAGAATGTATATTTTCATTATCAAAAACGTTAAGCCATTTATCCCGAGGAGTCAGAATAATCATTAATGGCTGGGAATTTATGGTGCCAGATCTTAAACTAATGTGAATGACGCCAGGTGTTACTAATGGCTCCGGCGAAATGTGCCAGTGTCAGAGACTTCTACTAAATCTGAGGTAATAGTCGGATGCTTAATCTGGACAGATGAGTAGCAATTTAACTGACACATTGATTGGATTCTGTAGGTTTAAATGGCACCTATTGTGAGGCCCACGGTCAATCAGCAATCAGAGGACGACTTAGAAGTCATTCTCTTTCCGTGAGCCTGGCCCCACGGGTACGAGGGTGGCTTAGAACCTCCTTGCAAAAGATTCCCCTTTATAAAAAACACTTGCAGCTACCTCTTTTTGACTTACACAATAACAAAGTTTAAAACCTCCCATTAGCTTTTAACCCTGTATTGAAGTCTTAGGACATCCTCTGAGCTAGGGCTGATGGTTCAGGAGTATGTAGATGGGAAAGGCGAAGCCAAACAAATATTTTGATTGACTCCACCCTGTGCTAGTTTAAGAAACATCCTAAGGAGTTAGTGAGCTAGCGGGCTTTGTTCTGGTTTGAAGACTTTGGCTTCCTTACATCCCTGCCACCAGATTACTTCTGTCCCCTACTGTGTCTTCCTGGTGGGTGGGTGACTTTGGGTGAATGCAACTGAGAAGAGCCTTTTGTGATTCCAAGAGGGAAGTCCTGAGTGGAACAGGGTCTTCCTGGGTTGTGCTGAACCCCTGGCTGTACAGGGTGCCTGTGAACTGGTATAGCAGGTGCCTCTTCCCGGCCTCCACTCTCACCATTCAGACTGACCACAGGCATGGCCAGACCCACTCCCCTAGACACGGATGTTCCTGACTGTTGTCAACATCCTTTGAAAGCCCATAAAAATAAATTATCCATAGGTGTACCTGTCGGGAAGATAGATTTGGTGCATCCGACTGTTGCAAGCACTTCAAATGACAGGGGCGCCTATCATGTTCCCGTAATAGGGTCAAACAGCTGGACAGGGATTTAGCTCTCAGCAAGGCCAGAAGGGCTGAGCTCTTGTAGGGGAGGATGAATGGAGCACGCGGAGGCAGCGGGACCTGTTTATTACAGCGTTTTTCTGCTTCACTGCAGACCTGTAATGAGCGCCACGCAGCTGGATTGACGGTTGCCCTCTTGCGTCGCATGCTCTGCAGAAAGTGGGTGAAGGCAGAGCCGTCTGCTTGCTGACCTATCACTCTGCCCCATCAAGAGTTCAATTTACTTCTCTGACAAGTGGCGACGAGGCAGTGTGGGCTGCTTTTGATTGGCTCATGTAGGTTAAATAAAAACATGCTTTAATGAATATTTCACAACTCCTTGTCTGGATCAGATATTTTAATTATGGCACTTGCGTTCCATATGCTGAGAGGGGCCCCTTCTTTTCCAGAGCTTTCCATGGATGTCTGTGGAGACTTTGGTTTCAAAGGAAAACGGAAGATTAAACGAGTGAGCTGTGTAGATGGTGGGGGGTTTGTAGAGCTGGTTTGGTCTTAGTACGTGTGAGGTGGGAAAGTGAGTCTGAAGAGAATGCCCAGGATAGGAAGGGGGTGACGGAGGACTCCATGGTGCCACAGGAGGCCAGAGGTACATTCTGGCCAAACTTCACTTTGGGTCTTCTGCCTTGTTCCAAGGGGTAGACACTAGACACACTGAACAGGGTGCCACCCCAGAGAATATGCTAGAGGGGTTTGGAGACATGGCTCAGCAGGTAAGAGCACTTGTTGAGTAAGCACGAGGACCTGAGTTCAAAACCTAAGAAACCTCCCTTGTGGGGAGGATCACTGGGGTTTGCTGGCTGCCAGCCCAACTCCGGCTTCAGAGAGAATACCTGTCTGAAGGGAATGGAGTAGAAAGTGAGAGAGGAAAGTCAGGGTCTTCCTCTGGCCTCAGGAGTGCTAATGTTCTCTCCTGGTCTCTGCGCAGGCATGGGTGTATGCACTGTATGCACGTACAGACACACATGCTAATATAACACACACACACACACACACACACACACACACACACACACCAGAAATTGCCAGAGGCCCTGGACAAGCACTCCATGTGGAACAAGAATTGTTAGAATTGCAAGAGTTGGAGTCTCCATCTGACTATCTAGGGCACTACAGAATGGGTGCTGTTATATTTTCCTCCTTCCTGCTCCAAGAAGGAAGAAAATGTGGCAGGCAGGACTGAAAGGTGTCCTCATAAAGTTTCTATCCTGCTGGGTGAGGCAAGGACACCAAAGCCACAAACAGGAAGAAACAGGTAGGAGGGATGGGGAAGAGCAGCCCCACCTGCCTGTTCCCAGTGTTCAGGTTCCCAGTGTTCATGCCAACATCAACACCTTGGTATATACGGCCTTAACTCAGCTTCCTTCCTGGTGAATGGATTTCCATGGGTCACGGAGAGGAGCTGCGGGGAATGTCAGCAAAGCAAAACTGAAGGAGAGCCCAGGACCGTGCCTGTGTAAACCCCCATGGCTGTCAGCACCCATACAGTTTAGATGAGTCACTGTTAGATCCCCATGCTGGGGAAAAGCACCCTGGAGTGTCCTGAGACTGGCTCAAGAGCCCAGCAAATGCTGAAGAGGGAAAGATGCTCCGCCATGCCCCCACGACATAGACAGGAAGGGAAGGCATCGTCAACACAGGCAAAGCCTGTGTAATAGCGAGATTCGTACCTACAAGTTACTTAATAGGAAGCTCATTTCCAGTGCTCACTGCAAACTCTTCCCTCTCTGAGACTGTTTCCAGTGTTAACTGTCAACACACCCAATATGATCATCTGCCACTGTTTCCGGTGCTCACTGTAAACCCCTCCCCAATACCATCCTCTGTCACTGTTTTCAGTGCTCATTGTAAACCCTTCCCCAATATTATCAAGTTACTGTTTCCAGTGCTCACTGCAAACCCCTCCCAATACCATCCTCTGTCACTGTTTCCAGTGCTCACTGCAAACCCCTCCCAATACTATCCTCTGTTACTGTTTCCAGTGCTCACTGCAAACCCCTTTCCAAATACCATTCCCCGTTAATTGTTTCTAGTGCTCACTGCAAATGTCTTCCCCCTCTGTCATTGCTAGCCCCCAGGTAAACAGTGCTTGTCTAATATATGTGAAGCCATGGGTTCCATCCTCAGCACAGCACAAACTGGATGACTGTGGTGGTGCACACCTCTCGAATGGTGGACAGAGGAGGATCACATATCCAACATCACCCTTAGCTCCGTAGCAAGCTGAAGGTCAGCCTGGACTACATAAGACTCTGCTATCAATAAGAAAACTAACTAATGCACTTTGAAACATTGAGAATAGGCGTCAGTGATAGTGAGACCCTCCACTGCAGACCCTAGAGACTGCCCTGTGATAAACACTCCATGGAACTCTAATGGTTCTCAGAGTACGCGCACATCTGCACCTGTGCAGGTGATGTCGCCCTAATATTTGCTTTGTATTGACTTCTGTCATTTCTCCATAGAAGCTCTCTGCCATTGACAGGGAAGATTCCCCCACAATGCTGTAAATGGGTGGAGCTCATTTCAGCTTTGTACCCACAGCCAGTGACACTCATGGGCCAAGCCGTTGTGTACCTGTAAGCATGAGCTCCAGTCACAACATGGTGCATAGGTGGGGTCAAGAGATATAGTGAGGCTTTCCTAGCTGTACTGCTACCAGGTGTCAGACTGTGACTGCTACGCCCAGAGGCAGTACCCATCACGCAGTGTTAGCTACATCCAGAGACAATTATCCATCACGCAGTGTTAGCTACACCCGGAGGCAGTACACATCACACAGTGTTAGCAACATCCAGAGACAGTACCCATCATGCAGTGTTAGCTACACCTGGAGGCAGTACCCATCATGCAGTGTTAGCTACACCCGGAGGCAGTACCCATCACGCAGTGTTAGCTACACCTAGAGGTAGTACCCACCATGCAGTGTTAGCTTTCTTTTGTCTTTGAGGATTTCCAGTTCTCGGCTTTTCCATCTTTTAAATCTTTGTTTGTCATCTTTATGCATGCATGCATGTTCCTGTGTGAGTTGATGTGCACCATGTGTGTGCAGGAGCTGAGGAGGACAGAAAGCAGCACCAGGCCCCCAGGAACCGAGTTGCAGAGGGTAGTAAGGCAGCAAGTGGGTTCTCCAGTGAGCACTCAACTGCTGACCCATTTCTCCAGCCCCAGTTTCTCCACCTTTAATAGAAACTAATTAGAAAGGATAATGTCTAGGTCTGCCACCTAGTGGGTGGGGTGTTAGATACAGGTGTCCAGCCAGTGCTTGATATGGCAGAGCATTTCCCAATGACCACAGAGAAGGCCAACATGGAAGGAGATCACCTATTCCCAAAGCATTGAGGTTAAGAAGAGTAGACAGATGATGAACATCGGAATGTTGTGTCTGAAGATCAAGTTCAGCAGGCCCGGACCCTGAGGTACTCATCTCCAATCATTGCTAATGTTCCTTGGCAAAGGAAAGCATGTTCTTTGTATCAATTCCTTTATGCATCAAAGATGTACATACCATATATATATATATATATATATATATATATAGAGAGAGAGAGAGAGAGAGATACATACATACATGTAACACATATGTATTCTATCCTCTAAAGCATACAAATACAGAAAGTGGAATCCATGAAAAGCTCACTCTTATGCATGTCAAAGGCACAGAGGTACCAACTGAAAATCCTGACAGCCAAAGATGACAAACTGACAGTATCAAATTACAATGAAAGCATATAATAAATACCGTAAGACCAGACCGATGAAAATAAATAATGCAATAATAAATGGACATAGACAGTCTGTGATACAAAACCACCCTGAATACATTGGCTCCACTTCTACAGAGGTGGAGTGTGGCCAATCCTCCACTCTTCACCTGTGGACTGCATCCACTCTCTTCCAAATGTGAGGGGATGGGGAACACGTGGCAGAGATCTTGCCATGGAGACATCTGACAACATGCAATCTTTGGGGGATGTAGAAGGCCATTTCGTCCTCAGAGGGCAGTTGCCTTCATCCCTGTGGTTTTGAAAAATCTGGTTGCGGTGATTTCAGCGGGTATCCTCAGTTAACTGCCACGTCCATAGCTGTATGCTTGACAGGTCTACTGGTGATGAGCTCTGCCTCCATGTACTTATCCCTAATCCAGTGATTCTCAACCTGTAGGTCACAACCCCGCCCCCCACATGGAGTCTCATACCAGATTTTTAAATTATGATTCACAACAGTAGCAAAATTGCAGTTATGAAGTAGCAACGAAATAATTTTATGGTTGGGGGAGGTCACCATAGCATGAGGAACTGTGTTAAGGATTCAAAGCTTTAGGAAGGTTGAGAACCTCTGTTAAACCATGGTCCCTTACCTTTTCTGAGGAAAATATCAGATCAGCGACAAGAGAGAGACATTTTGTGACATTCCTGACCAGCTCCCTCCAAACTGACAGGGTCATCTAAACCACAGAGAGCCTGAGAAAAACAGACATGAAGACTAATGTGGAGCCCTGGAGGAATCTTGCAACAGAAAAAGAATATTGAACAGGTTCTAAGGAAATATAAATAAACTCTGCAGAATAGATGACAAACTAATTCTTCAATTATGAGCTGGCACTCATGAATTAGACCTGATGTAGCGTACAGTGCCAAAGAGGTAGCAGGAAGATGAGCACAGTGGTCGTGGAAGCCCTGAGCCCTCTGTACAATTTTTGTGGGTATCTAAGGCTGTTTAAAATTATTTCAAACCCATCTGAAGAAAAAAAACAAGTGGAATTATATTTTTAAAAAGGTTCTAGTTCTTTCTCCTGAGGTTGGCTAGGGTGTTACGATACCTTTTCAGTCAAAAGCTAACCTAACTCTATGAATATGCACTAGTTACAGTATAGTAACTTCCTAGAGTCTCCGTAATTCAAGTTGACTGGGCTGTGCTCTCCTGTGTTGATTTCCCGTTATTTTCATCGAATCTCAGGGCTCCCAGTGCTTACACCGCCACAATTCATGCTGGGGAAAATAATTATGTGCAGGCTATTTTTTTTTTAAACTTAAGATGAACATCCTCGGTTGGAATATCTAGATCAAAGATGCCACAACTTTTAGTACTTTCGATCATCCTTGAACATTGTAGAAAGGCTTGCTCTGGATACGGCGTTATCATGTGCTTTGGAGAAGTGAACCACTTTAGCTCACCCTAACTGCTGTGCATCAGATGGCCACGTCTTTTGGTTTCTTTAACAAAAGGAACTAACTTCACCCCATTGAGCTGAGTCCAGACTTCTCGATTATCCGCCTTAGTTGGACTGTGAGCTCTACCACAAGGCTGTGGTTCGGGTCACAGCAAATGTGTGTGGCCTGAGTGAAGGTCCTGTAAGGATAAGCTGTTCTTTCATACTGGTGGCAACCGGCAAAACGGATCCAAAGAGCAAACCGGAAAGCTGCGCCCCTGGAAGGCTCTGAGCAAAATTGAGAGAGCCTGTCACGCTCCCTGGTGGCAGGCACTGTGAGGGCAGGTGCCTCTCAGTCATATGAGAGTCTCTGATCACCAGGGACGAGACTGGCCATGGCTCAGAGCTAGCCTTGGATGGAGACATTTCTAGTCCCAGGATTAGTACCTTGGCCTTCTTGTACCTGCTTCTTTAGCTCCATGAATTGCCCTCGTAGCCAGGTGACCCATCGGAGATGACCAGGTATCAGCAAGCAAGCCTGTGTCACACAGGAAATGGGAAGCCCAGCTCTCCACAGTGTCCCTGAGCTTTCCCTCCACAGGACTCCCAGGGACTTGGGGGTGAGCCTTGAAATGGCAGGGAGGAACTTGGTTGAGAAGTGGCCAGAGGAGAAGGGCTTTTCTCATTAACTGGCTGGAGTGTTGTTGCCCAGGAGAAGCGCATAATTGCTGTTTTTAATGGGGTTGATTTAGCAGCAACAATTTTGCAATTTTCTCTTCTCCCCAGGGCCGTCACCTGGGCCCTTGAACACCTGGGAGAGAGGGAGGGCTAGAGTTGCTTGGGGTCTGCCGAGCGGCCCCCTGGGGCTCCAGGCCAGCTGGAGGGCAGGGTTGTACTCCTCAGACCACCTGGGGACCAATTAGCCCTGAGCTGCCTCTGGGCCCTAAGTGCTGGAAGGGGAAATAGAGTTAAGTGTTTTCCCTTGATGCCGGGTTCCTCATCTGGCCCCTGAGCAATTCCTCACTGTCCAGCCTTTCCAGGGACACCTACATGTTTCATCCAAAATCTGTGAGGGAAGGGAAGGCTGGGGTTGGAGGCTTTGAAGGCCAGTTTTTAGGACCAGGGAAGCAGTGCAGGGTGGTCAGCACCCACAGCTCAAGCTGCCTGAGCATGCTCACCGAATGGCAGGAAGTGAGTCTGGGACTCTCTGGACATCTCACCAACTGAGACAACACACATTGTCTCTCCCTTTGGTGTTAAATGAAGGATTGTGTGGAGAGACCGAGGGATTTGGCCACCTGGCTCCAGTGGGGAGGATATGGTAGACTTCTGTTTCTGGAAAGGCCTTTGAATGGGATGGGAGGAGGCAACCCTACTGTGGGGAGAGAAGGGACCAGCCATATGGCCTTGAGGGTCAGCACGCTTCCCGGGCTCCAGCACTGGGAAGCCCATCTTGGGAGGCACACAGCCCCTGGCTTCCTTCCTGTAATCCTTCCTCCTGGATACTCTCCTTAATGCTCTCTCTGTCCCGAGCTCTGGCAGGAGCCACACCCACACCTGGTGAGCAGCAGCTGGACCAAATGTGGTCTTCAGAAGCTAGGAGAACCTAGGACCTCTGTGGTAGACAACAGTATAGGGTCTCTTACACCTTATCTCCCTTCTGGTGGTCACTTCACAACTCAGCCAGCCTCTATGGGTCCTGGGTGGGCCTATGAGGCTCTTTTTGTTGTGATTAAGAAGCACTGGTGGGCTCTGCCTTGCTTACTATTGTGAAACAGCTTCTTTGGAAGGCACTTTTAGGAAGGAGCCATGGACCAGGCACAGGACATCTTGCTGCCCAGAAGAAAGCATTACAAAGTAGGAGCTCAAGACTGGTGCTATTTGCAACTCTGACCAGGGCCAGTAAAGAGAAGCAGGAGGACAACTTGTATACAAAGGTGCATTGGCTAAGGAAAACCCATTTCCCTTCTCTGGACTCTGGCTTGTCCGTCTGGGTACTTCTGTGCAGTCTCAAGTGTGTCATTCCGTCTGGACCATGCCCCAGAAGGAGTGTGCCTCTCTAGTAAGGCCAGGACCCAGCAGCCTCTGAGGAAGGTATGGGGACAGAGCTTGCTTCTGTTTTGTTCTGGCTTCAGAATCACCTCCCAGCAGGGAAGCCTGAGTTGCAAGATGAAGCCTGGGTTTTTGTATCCATGGAAGGACTGGTTACATTGTCTTAGGTGCAGCAGACAGGTTCTTCCTATGCCTTCATGCAGGGCACACCATCCCTTCTTGTGTTTCACAGATCTCTGCGTTCCTTGCACATATGCCATCCACCGCAGTGCATGATGGGACACAGCAAGACTCCTCTTCATTTTGTCCCTGTGGGGCTAAAGTTAAGGGCAATCATTTTAGCTCAGGCCTCAGCATCTCCAAACTGTCCCAATTTCCAAACAGAGCGCTGGATGTGGGAGAGTCTTCTGTTTTATGTTGATTTCATTGGTTAATAAAGAGACTGCCTTGGCCCTTTGATAGGACAGAAAATTAGGTAGGCGGAGTAAACAGAACAGAATGCTGGGAAGAAGGGAAGTGAGGCAGACGCTATGCCTCTCCTCTCCAGGGCAGACTGCCATGGAGCCAGCCACCAGGTCAGACATGCTGAATCTTTCCTGGTAAGCCACCACCTCGTGGTGTTACACAGATTATTAGAAATTGGTCAATCAAGATATGAGAAATAGCCAGTAAGAGGCTAGAGCTAATGGGCCAAGCAATGTTTAAATGAATACATTTTGTGTGTTGTTATTTCGGGTGTAAAGCCAACCATGCGGGAGCCGGGCAGGATGAAAAGCAGGCCTGCTCACCTCATCACTACAAGTGCTCTGGCTACCGTGGGCACCACAGAAAGGAACCTATGCAGTTCAGTCCAGGTCCACCTTCCTCCTGGACAGGTACTTTCCCATAGCTGCCCCTTCTCCTTGTCAGTTGGATGGGTACATCATGTTTGGACCCAGGGAATCAGGTCAGCTGTGGGGAATACCAGCCCTGAATTCTCGAGATTCTATTTATTGTTTTTACATGGGAGGAAAACTCTTTGGGAGGTCTGGAGGCTGCATGAAGCTGTTGGGGTCTGAGACCTTCCCCTAGTCACAGTCAGGGGACACATCTCCTTGTAAAGAAAGGGAAAAACAGGTCACAACACCCCAGGGTGGACAGTGCCTGTAGGTTCTACCCCAGCACACTCCCTTGACTAGAGCCTTGTGAGACTGGCACCGTAGGCATTTGCACTCTGTGTCTACTTTTCTGTGACATTCAGAAGCCGGCTTGTGTGAGCCTTGCTTCTTAAGAGGCACATTGGGCATCATGGTCCTATCAGGAACACGAGAAACAAATCTTGAACAGAGGGGAACTACCAGAGGCTCTACATGCAGTTTGCAATTACCAGAGGTTCAAGGCTCTGCAGCTGGTGTTGGGCTTCCAGCATAGTCTCTCATCTGCTCAGAATCCAAGCTCCTTCCATTTAAATAGCAGCATATTAGGACCTCTGTGTTGTCATCTGGATCTGGGGTAGAAGGGAGTACAGTTGGTTAGTGCCACTATGGTACAGAGGGATGTCAAAAACAGGAGTCCGGTGGCATAAGAGGTAAAAGGAAAGAGTTGTTATATTCAATTTTATGTGGAAGGCTAACACCAGATCCTCAAGATCTGGAAAGGATTGGAGGACCCTTTATCATGTCACCACCAGCTTACAGCCATCCCTTAAACACTGTAGCCCACCCATAGCTGAAGTCAGCCGGAAGCGACCTGTTTGACTTCAAAGACAGTGAGCCAGCTGAGCATTCTTTGGTGAGTTACACATTCCATGCCTTGGAATTTCTGATGTTGTCAGGCCCAGAGCACACCTAACTCGGAGCCAAATACTCTAATGCCGAGAATTAGCTTAAGAACACAAGAGACACTGGGAAGGGACAGGGATGTTTAGGACTTAATAATTTAAAGGGTCCAGTCCATGCTGTGGGAACATAAAGGGATGTGTCTCACTGGCGAGTGCACGAGCCACCTTTGCCTTGCACATTTAAAATATCCCAGGTATCCTAACTTACATGATTAACTCCATATTAGCAAACCATAAACCTTTTGCCTTTCCTTTGAGCTGAGGGAGAGAGAAAGAGAGAAAAGGAGAGGGAGAGGCCAATTATTTTAGCCAAATGTTGACCTGTTAAACCATGTGATCATATTTCTCCACACAGTCCACATGGGAACTTTTCTCTTGCAGCGCAATCCAGAAAGGTGAGCGTTTACAGAACACAGAACGATGACGTCACCTGGGCAGGACAAGCACCTTGGAATATGTGAGTACTGAGGCTGACTCAGGATACCGGGACTCTAAGTAGACTTTTGCTTGGGATAAGGCATAGCGTTGTAGGCATGAAACATGTGGAGGCACTGTGTGAAGTACTCAGCCCTCGTAAAAGGTCTGCAGTTTCCCTGTAAGCCAATGTGTTTTTATGCCTTCCAGTTAGCTAATGGATTGAGCAAACTGTGGCATATCCATGCCAGAGAATACGGCTCGGCCATGAGAAGGAACAGGCCACCGATACCACATTTCAGAGCATGAGACTAAGTGAACAGACCGTCGGTTTCAGAAGGTGACCTGTGGTAGGGCTCTGGCTGTTCAACGCTCTTGAAATGATGGAATCACAGAAATGAAGGGCACGTGGGTGGTTGTCATAGTGTGCAGCGTTAAATACCCATGCACACCAAAAGCCTGGCACTTTCAGGTTGGCTTTCTGGCCAAGTCTGCACCACTCACCAGTGAGTCGGGTCTGATGTGGACTTAGGTAGTTCTGGTTGGATCAGGGGAGTTGGAAGGGCTCTGTAGAGTCTGTTGTGATGCCTTGGATGGAGGACAGAGGATACTGGGGTCTGACTTCTACTCTCAGAAAGGGCTGGGATGCTTTCTTTCTTTAGAGGTGCATGCTGGGAAGAAGAGGAGCCAGTACAGCCCTCCCAGATGCCAGCCCACCCTCACTGCCTGCCAGTCCCTAACTCCAAGCCTCATTTTCCACGTCCGAAATGGAATAAAAATAAACGGAATTCAAGGGTATTTAATGAGGCTTGTAGGAGACTCCAAATGTGAATGTCCTTAAAAGTCCCTGCAAACTGGGCTATTTTTATTCCCCTGAGGCCCCAGGGCAGAACTGCCAAGGCCATAGGCAGAGGGTAAGGCTGGGATCTCAAAACTTGGTTCCACCCAGTTTCTACATCTGGTGCCACTGTTTAAGTAAAGTACAATCTCCTGTAGGGGTAGCCATTGAGGGGTAGGTTTTTGTCAGGTGGGCTGGGGTGGGGATTCCTTTACCTGACAAAGTCAGAAGACAATGTCTGAGGTGTGAGGTCTGGTGTTTAGGGAGGGATATGCAGCGATCCCCTGCCGGGGTTTGGGTGGAGTTGGGAGCAAGCCCCAAGTGGAGGCTACTGGCCTCTCCACATCATTACCTCCTCCTGGGTGGCAGGTGGCCTGCTAGGCTGGGCTCAGGACTGAAGCAGATGTTCCTGTGGAGCAGGTGTGTTTGGATCAGTCAAAAGTATGGGGTCGGATAAGAGATGTCCCCTTCCACACAGCAGCCCATTGTCTAGCTGGGGGCCAGTGCAAGGAAGGGCAAGCACCATGGTCCGGGGCAAGGCTTGGAGGGCCCGCTACCCGCAGCAGGGTCCTGTGGACTCCATAGAGCCGTGTTACTGCTGGAGCCCTCATTTGGTTATAAGTCTTTTTTATTATTATTTTTATTGAGCTTTAAATTATTATTTTTCTCTGCTCCCCTTCCTACCTCTCCCCTGCCCTTCAACCCTCTCCCAAGGTCCCTATGCTCCCAATTTACTCAGGAGATTTTGTCTTTTTCTACTTCCCATGTAGATTAAATCTATGTATGTCTCACTTAGGGTCCTCTTTGTTCTAGGTTCTCTAGGATTCTCTGGTTCTCTGGGATTGTGATTTTGGACTAATTTTCTTTGCTGTAAGTTTAAAAATCACTTATGAGTGAGTACATGCAATAATTGTCTTTCTGGGTCTGGGTTACCTTACTCAAAATGATGTTTTCTAGCTCCATCCATTTGCCTGCAAAATTCAAGATGTCTTTTTTTCTGCTGCATAGTACTCGATTGTGTAAATATACCACATTTTCCTTATCCATTCTTCAGTTGAAGGGCATTTAGGTTGTTTCCTAATTTCATAGTCATTGTCTGGCTATGACAAATAGTGCTGCTATGAACATAGTTGAGCACATGTCTTTGTGGCACAATTGAGCATCCTTTGGATATATACCCAAAAGTGGTATTACTGCGTCTTGAGAAAAGTTGTTTCCTAATTTCATGAGAAATCACCACACTGACATCCAAAGGGGCTGTATCAACTTGCATTCTGAATGCAAAGCAGTCTTGTGGGACCATGGGGGGGGGTGGCACCCAGTGAGTGTTCACACACCGAACAATGCTGGGCCAAAATCAAAGTGCTATGAGAGACTTTCCCTCTACACCCTGTAAGGAGAGTCTCACTTGGTGATGTAAGAATGCCAGCCTGGTCTACAAGAGCTAGTTCCCGGACAGGAACCAAAAACTATGGAGAAACCCTGTCTCGAAAAAAAAAAAAAAAAGAATGTGGAGGAGTGCGCAGGGCTATCCTGCTACCTCGAGAGCCAGGGATGCTCTCAGTGTTGGCTCTACACAAACCCCATTGGCTCTCCCTGCCATTCCCGTTAAACAGTTCCTGAATTGCTTCCCACAAAATTCGGCTTGCCAAGCACAGGGTGTGCGTGTTACCACCCACTTATAGACAGCAGCAATGACTTTCTTTTCTTTCTTCTTTTTTTTTCTTTTCTTTCAAGACAGGGTTTCTCTGTAGCTTTAGAGTCTGTCCTGGAACTAGCTCTGTACACCAGGTTGTCCTCAGACTCACACACATCCTCCTGCCTCTGCCTCCCAACTGCTGGGATTAAAGGCACTTTCTTTTTAAAACTTTATAAAAGTATTATTGTGTGTGTGTGTGTGTGTGTGTGTGTGTTCTGTTTAAATGTTTATCTGTGTATGGCATGCTGCTTGATGTTCCTGAAAGCCAGAAGAAGTTACTGCATCTCCTGGGACTGGAGATACAGATGATTGTAAGCCTCTATATGGGGGCTGGGAATCAAAACCGGTTCTCAGCCAGGTGGTGGTGGCACACGCCTTTAATCCCAGCATAAAGGAGGCAGAAGCAGGTGGATCTTTGTGAGTTCAAGGCCAGCTTGGTCTACAAGAGCTAGTTCCAGGATAGGCACCAAAGCTACAGTAAAACCCTGTCTCAAAACACCAAAAAACAAACAAACAAACGAAAAAAGAAAAAAAAAAAAACCAAACCAGTTCTCTGAAAGATCAGCCAGGCTCTTAGCTGCTGATCCATCTCTCTTACAGCCAGCAATGATTTTTGTTTGGTGTGTGTGTGTGTGTGTGTGTGTGTGTGTGTGTGTGTGTGTGTGTAGGACAAAGAACAAGTTGCAGAAGTCACTTCTCTCAGCTCATGGGTATCTAGGATGACACCCAGGTCAGTCAACTTAGTAGCAGGCAATTTTGCCTGCTGAACCAGCTCTTGATTCTTGCGTTTAACTGCTTTCTTTCCTGGGTCACCTTACTTCTTTGATGGCTGTCCTCCCTAGAACTATGCAAGGTCAAGGATTTCTTTTGTTTGGAAAAACTCTAAGCCTCTGGTGCCTGGAAGAGAGTCCTGTACAGCATGGGCTCTGTGATTATCTGGCTGCTTGTTGCTTTCAGTTACCACCATCTATCCTCCTAGCTGGATGAGCAGAGAATCCGCTGAGCAGTTTGTATTTCTTTGCTGTAAGGCTTTTTGAAGGTAATTCCACCCATCATTAGAAAAGCGTATTTGGCCTTCTACCAGGAACCCCTGCCAAAGCTATCCTTTCCATCAGCACCCAGTGTGACGCTGGCAAGGGGTCTCTCTACCCGAAATCCCTCTGTGGGTCTCAGTTTAGGGTGAAGACTTGGTAACATGTGTGAGTGTGTGTGTGTGTGTGTGTGTGTGTGCACATGCATGCACGTGTGTGTGTGCATACATGTGTGTGTGAGAGAGAGACAGACAGAGATAGACAGAGACAGAGAGACAAAGGCAGACACACAAAGAGTGCATACACAGGAAGCTGCTAACTGCTGGCCTTTGGGTGTTTGTGATAACAAAGGCAAAGGCATAGCTTTGGTCTCCAGGTTTGGAGAATTACCTGCCATATTCTGAGGCCTTTTTTTTTTAAGACAGGGAAGTGTCCCTGGGGCTAGCTGGTGCACCAGGGACTGCCTGTCCCTGGGAACTCAGGCAACTCTCGCTGTAATGCAGACCACACTTTATTCTGATGCCTAACTCTGTGTCTTTAAGGCAATAATTGCTGAATTGAAATTTGAGACTGTTATCTTAATAACCAATTACTCAAATAACTTTGAAATTGGCTTAAATTGGCTCGTCATGCTACATTTACCTGAATCTTTTTATGGGAAAGTTAGGAACAAGAAAAAAAATTTTTTTTCTTGGCTGTCTGATTTGTTTGGTATTGCTGAAGGGTCTTGTTTGCAATAAGCAAGTGCTGCTGGTTCCTGGGAACTCAGACCCCTGCCTCCTGCAAGGGGATCTGCCTGGGTCAGTCCTTCTCCAAATTCTGTCTGCTCAGAAAGCCCGGCCCTTTGGGAGCCTTTACCAAAATAAGGCAGAGTGTTAACTGCACCCGACAGCGGTTGTTTACCCCTGTGAGGTTCTTCAAATGAATTCTGTCGTCCCTGCAACAGATTTAAACCCCACTAATGTATTTTTTTTCCCTTTTGAAAAACAGTAGCTGAGGTGATGTAGTTTTAATTTTCTATCTTCCAACAGTTATGGGAGCTTAAAGGTGAGAGTCGCAATCTTTAAACTAAAAGAATCCTCCATTTATTAGTGGTTGGAGCAGGAAAGGGTGAGGAGCCGAGAGCAGCATACTTGGGTTTTATATACAGCTATAAACCCAGTAATAGAATATTACATCTTTTTCTCTAATGCGGTCTTATATCCCCTCGTTTTTCTCATCGTCTAAGCTGGGATAATGGGGGCTCTTCCTGCCTTCAGAGTCACACTGCCTTTTATTTTGGCACGGTTAAAATGGTGGCTTTTGCAAACAGTCTGCAGGCTCTTACAGCAGAGCTCAGATCCGCTTTGTTTTAGAACGTAGGGTGGGCTACTGAAGCGCATCCGGCTTGCGCAAAGTTTTAGGAAGAGTGCCTGAGAACAGGTAGATGAACAGACAGTGCCCAGGACTGACTCACCATCTCATGGTGGTAGTCCTCTCCTCTCCTCTCTTGAACACCTGGAACCCCATCCTGATGGGCTTGCCCTAACTGGTTTCCACCAAGGGGGTTACTTTTGTTTACAAATATCCATCCCCTTCTAAATGAATTTCAGCTTGGCTTCTCCCTCCCACAGTGGAAGAGAGGTTGTCCCAACACAGCCATGCTTCTATTCGAAACACTGGAGGAAGCAAGGAGAAAGGACAATTCTGATCGTCAGGATCAGCATTGATTCCTACACACAGCAGAGCAAATGGCTCTTTCTAGATCTGTTGCTGTTGGAGGAGTAAAGAAAGAATCTTGGCATTGAGGCTCCTCTGGAGTAGGAGAATCCAGCCTGGAGGAGGCATCCGCCAGAGAATGCTGGCAAGGGTCTGGCTGGTTAAGTGACACTAGATATACAATTAAGTGGGGGCTTTGGGGTTCCTGTCTGTGACAGAGAGGACTTGAGTAAGAGCCTTTAAATCAGCATCTCCACTGACAGCTGGGAAGCTCATGTCAGGAGCCACAGGGTGTTTGGGGGACAGGGAGAACCTTGGCTGGTAGAAACCGCGTAGTCGCTTGCCAGCTTGTATTTCGGGTCTTATCTGCCAAGCAGAGAAAGGCCATGTTTCCTGCCTTGCCTCATGTGTTTGGGAGGGTGAAATGAGAAAAACTAGAAAATGGACTTTGAGAATACGAAGTGCCGTGTATGAATATGAAATACGAGAGCCTGCGTGATGCACCAAGATTTCCAACCTCATAATTTACCCCGAGCTCCGGGAGGAAATCACCTTGTCATAAAAACATCTTGGAATGGCAATCCATTACACTTCTACACTGGGAACAAAACGCGGAGAGGCTTCCAGAGCTCGGGATTATAAAACCGTAAAAGAAGCCGAGTTCAAAAGCCCTTGGAAACTGCTGGACTGCGCCTTCATAATTCAAGCAATTCAGCCAAAGTTTTTCTTTCTCATGTAATAAAACATGTGTTTTGGACAAACCAGATAATGTGTCATAAAAAGAAGGGGCTGGATCCAGAAAGCATGGAGCTTGCCTCTTCTCTCACTTGGGGCACCCTGCCGGGTTTAGACGATGTGGGTGGGGGTTGGGTGGCCTGCAACTCCCAGAAACACCCGTGGCTTTCAGTGCTGTGTTAACAGTTCTTGGCAGAGATGTGTACAAATGTCTCTTCACCTCAGATAGGACACTAATGACAGCCCAAAGCAGTGACTCCACCCAAGTTCATCTTGGCAAACCAATGAGTTTTTGGAGCTTAAAGAACATAGTTGAAGGGTTACTTACAGGGTCATAGAGGACTCCCAAAAAACTCCATTTCTGTGGAGTCGCACCCCATAATGGATGACAAGCTCATGGAAGCTGAATCACAGAGTCCCCATTTCAGTTCAGTTTCATATATATGCTAACGTCTCCCATGATCCCTTGCAGCTAGAGGAGGACAGGGTGGGATGAGGTGGGGGTTAGCGGGAATAATGGCTGCAATCCCTTGTGACCCTCCCCTCTCATCTCCTACTGGAGGGTGTCAGTGGTTTATTAGCATCACCATACACCATGACTGGAGCATGGTACTGGATTAGTTTTTGTGGTTACTAGGCCAAGAGAATTTCCACTCCAAATAGTGGTGCGTGGTTCTATTTTGCCCAAAGAAAGGAACCACAGTACAGCACGTGGCCTGTCCTTCTATCCATAGGTGTCCCTCCTGTCAGCCCTTCTGCCTCTCTTCCCCTGCTTCTCTTCTCTTTTTCCTCTGACAATATAGTTCCCCTCTCTCTGCAGACAGCCCTTTCCCATTGCCCAGGGCCTTGATGGTCAGTGTCATGAGGGGACCTATCTCTGGCTAGCTGTGACTGCAGAGGTCAAACACCAAAGAGAGGACCAGAACTTTGGATTATGGAGAGCAGAGCAATAGGAGGGGAAGGTTTGGGGAAGCATTGTCTGGCCCTGTCTAGATTATTCTAATGATTTTGGCAAAGGCATTGGAGCTTAAGATTTGCAAGAGAACACAGCTTTTTTTCCATCCTGTAGATGTTTTAATATAAGAAACAGGCCTGTGATTCTACCTTAAAACCGAGCCAGAAAGGATGCCTCCAAAGAGCTTGGACAAACACAGCTTTTAGATTGCAATGCTGTGATTTTCTTCCTGTCTACAAGAAGACAATGATATTTCATGCATGTATCTATTAAAGTACCAGGACTTTTATATTTTTTGCTCTTGTTCCAACTGAGGAAAGTTGAAGACATGGAAGGAAAGCCTCAGACATGTTTGTGGGGCTCCCGAGAGGCTGTTCAAAAGTCTGCCTAAAAGTGTGACTTTATATCAAGAAGAAGTCTACACAAGAGGGAGCCGACTGGCCTGAGGATGACTCTGGGCTTGGAAAAATGCCACTAAATTGGCTTCACAATGGCATCATCTTCACTGGTCCCCAAGTAACAGAGTGGTTTTTGAAATACCATCTGTGGTATCCTGGGTAGCCCAATGCCTGATCCAATGATGGTCCTAACCAGAGGTGAGGTCAGAAAGGAGCTCTGTGGGCCACATCTTGGAGGCTGTTACCTCACTTCTTGGAGGCCATGGATTCACTCACAATGGCTCCAAGCAGTTATAGGGCTGGGCTCTAGAAGAGACGTGTTACTCTTTGGGCTGTCTCTGTTTGTCATCCATGGACGATAGAATAGTAAGGATTTTCTGGCCATCTCCTTGCAATCTTTGGGTTACCCCAGCACAAAAAAAACCCAAAGTTTGTCTCCATGAACTTCCTTTCCTCCTTCAAGTCACATTGAAAGTCAATGTCAGTCCCACTGTGGCTGTCTACCGCCTGTACTTTTATAAGACTGAATCTAAGGTTCCATGGTTCCACCTGGGTCCAAACCTAGTGACATCACATCAGAGCGAATGCTCAGGGAAATGGCACAAAAATCATGATGGCAAGGAGGCACATGGAGAGACCCTGGTAGAAGAGCAAAGTTATTCCCAGGAGGTGTGTTGGGAACCATCAAAACACGATCTAGGCTCAGCATCTTCGTGTATAGAAAAGTCATATTAAAGCTCATTACTTTGTATAAACATCCTGTGGTACTAGTAAAAACAGTTTTTAAGATAACTGAATATACTTGCACCAGGAAAAGTTCATTTTCTGTGGTCCTTACTTTACAGACAATCAGGAAGCTTTGCACAGTAGGAGCATGGGTGGAGGACAGAGGATTGTTAAACAGACTACATAGAAGAAATAGTACCAGCTTGATCCATGCTGTCCATAAAGAGAGAAAAATACCCACATTTTCCACCAGGCGGAACTCAGAGAAGGAAGTCAGGGGCTCTACAGCAGGAGCATCAAAGGTCTCAGCCAAGAACAGGGAGGGCATCAGACACATGACCATGTATTGTAGGGTACTGATGCTGCTAGTGCCGGATGCATAGGAGCCTCATGGACAGCCTAGATCAGCAAGCAAGACTGCTTGTGGCCTGGAACTGATTTAAACTGTATATCAGAATGGATTTCTGCCATGGAAGGGGAAATTTCATATTTAGTTAACGGTGATATTGTGGATGTGATGAGGTTGAAAGGTATGTTTTGAGAAGAGGGTTGAAGTTGTGTCCCTTGAACCCTCAGTACAATTGGCTGTCTGGTACCAGTTCAGACCTTGCCTCATTATCAAGGGCCTCCTGCCCCTCTGGCTGACGTTGAGGAAACTGTCAGTTGGGATCATTGGCTATAGTATGTGAGCAACTAGGCAGAGGTTCATCACACGGACCTACAATGAAGGACTGTTTCTGGAATGTGGGGTGGGGGAGGGATATGTCGACTTGCCCCTTGGTTGTCCCTAAAGAGTTGTTTGGGATGGCATATTAGAGGTCTGTCTCCTGAATGGCATAAACCAGCATGTGAAGGTGGCTATACGGGTCACAAGGAGAAAGCTAGATGACAGATTTTCTTTTGTTTTTAAACATTAAACTGTGACCTAGACAAATGGATTGCTAGCCTATCTTCTCTATCCTCTCTAAGGCCTGTTTTAGTTTGTCTTATCTTGTTTTTGAGACAAAGTCTCACTATGTATCCCTGGGTGGCCTTGAATTTCTAGAAATCCACTTGCCTCCAAGCCCCACGTGCTGGGGTTGAGGGTGTACTACAATACACTGCGCTCACTTGATGATTTCATATACATTATCAGAAGAACTTGATGACATGATGTTGGGTCTTGCAACCCTGCACGTGAATAGGACAACAGAGTAAAGGCGGGCTTCTTCCAGAGTCAAATGTAACCATCTCTGGGTTACCATAGTTCCATTATGTCTCAGACTGAAAGGCAGCCAGAGCAACTGGCCAAGCTGGGGTGCTTTTCGTATGAATTTCCTGGGCCCACATAATTTCTGGGTCCACGTTCTGATAATGCCAACAGAATATGGGATGTAGTTAGGGATTTTTAACTTCGTAGCTAATGATCACAAACAATACCCTGACTAAAGGTTGGGGCTGCCCATGCTTGGGTGGGCCTGACTAAAGGCGGGGGCTGCCCCTGCTGAGTAGACTTGCAGCGCCTTTGGAAGTGCTTCTGAGCAATAACATTGTCCTCAGTGATCCAGAACAATGATTTCAAGAGTTACACTCAAAAGTGAAGAGCTCAGATGAGCAGGCCAGTCCAGGATCTCCAGCTAGAGACCAGAGAGGAAGGAGGTGCCGCCTCCATGAGTCTGTTAAACTCTAGGAGCAATGGTAGGCAGTCTGCAGATGCATGGATTTCTCAGAGCAGAAGAGCCACACTGCAAAGGAAATTCTAATAACATCTTGAAATCAAGTAATAAATTACCTCAGCAATGCCAGAAGGGAGTGGGAGCTGCGAAGGGGGTGTAAGTCATTCCCATGGCCTCGTCTGTGGACTAGAGGATCGGTAAAGGGATGGAGGCCTCATGGGAAGACATGGAGTCCAAGAACAGCTTTTAGGAGAGGGGTTCCAGTCACTTTTGAGTGCACACAGGAGGTGGGAGTCTGCCCCCTTTCAATTTCCCATTGATAGCACACATTGCTCCAAGCTAATAGGAACTAAAGAATTATCTACTCAAAGAGCAGTTAAAGCACTATAAGGAAGACTTCATTCAGGGCCATCATGGTGAATGTCAAGGCCAAGACCATTGGATCCTGCAGTGGGAGGAGACATGGCTCAATGCTGGAAGCAGCAGGAACATGGTAGGGATTTATAGCTCAGAAGCAGGTGGTTCAGTGGATGGAAAGTAGCTAAGGAAAGCAGGGGCAGGGAGGACTTCAGTTAACCTGACAGCAGGAGTCTTTCTGCAAAGAGACCTGGGTGTAGAGGCAGACTCTCCCTAGAGGATGGAGGAGGAGGATGAGTGGACATCATAGTGAGCAGTTCTGACTAAACAGGCTTTGGGCTCTTGTTAAAGCTGGGTTTTAGGAGGGTGTTCACGGAAACATGCAGAAGTCTAGAAACCCAAATGAAGCCTGGTCAGTCTTTTCCTTTGTCATCAAATATAGGGAACAATGAAACCTGGCCATATGGCAACCCACAGGGCAGGCAGCTCAGGTTAGGTTGGGTGCTGGGATCATTGGGAGAAGCTCAGCACAGCAACTGTACAAGCATGGAGTCAAAACCCATAGTCCTGGCCTGGGGCACAGCTTAGCTGGTGGAGTCCTGGCCTGACATGCGGTGATGCTTAGGTTTCTCACTAGCACAGTATCAAGCTGTTTTTTTCCAGCCACAGTATCAGTGATGGCACTCACCTTTTATCCCAGCATTTGGGCAGTGGAATGATAAAAGTATCACTGTGTAATGTTGTCTGGGGATTCTGGAAACTTTCTGAGGCAGCACCTAGCTGGAGGAGGATCACTGAGTCCGTAGGAGGATTTTGCCCCTATCCCCCTGTCTCTTCTGCTCTTTACTTCTGTCAATTATGAGTCGAGAAAGCTCCTAGTCATAGACTCCTGCCACCACGATGCTCTGTCCGAGCACATGGGGACAGCAATTGTGGATGGGGTCCTCTAACACTGTGACCGATGCGGCACTTTTCTCATTGTTGATCCTGACAGCCAGCATCATGGCGGCACAAGGGTAACTAACCTATTAAGTAGAAGAAAGCTGAATCAGGGGGAAGTATTAAAATATCTCACTAGGGAGCTTAGCCTTATCTGTCGACAGGACCAAGCCACCCCCAGCTCAGGCCAAGTATTCAGATTATCATAAATGCAGAGAATTAAGAAATTCAAAAGAGGGAAAAAACAAACCAAACCAAGATGAAACAATAAAGCAAAGACGATTTGCTGTGCTTGTTAACAACGAACCAACAAGACCTTATTACAGGCTAAAGACAAGAAAATGGAAACTGAGGTGAAAGTCTGCCCTGGAGGAGAGGAAGCTTTGGTTCTGTCTAGCCGAGGGGTTGCTCCTAATAAGGGGTGGGTCTGAGAGGAAGAGCCAACAGCCCCTATGTCCCCTGCCTTTGGGGCCCTGGCTTCAGGCTGCCAACTTTGTAATCACCGAGTCTCCACCCTGCCCCTCAGCACCCTGTTTGGTACAAGTGCCATATTGTCTCTTCCCTGTGCTGATACCACCGAAGACAGCACCAAACAACACCGGCGCCCAGGTCCTCCACGAGGAGGAATGTTAACCTTTCCGATGGACAGCAAGAATTGCCACTTTTCCCCCCTCCACCAGGCAGTGGAGCTGCCCTCTCCCATCCCAGGACACAAACTGCAAACACCTGTATTTAATTTTCACCGGGAGCTCCATTTTCATTTCCAAGCTGCAAAACTTCCGCGCTCCTGGCCCCTACTATGTCAAAAGCGAACAGTGGCAGATTGGCATATTGAGCTATTAATAATTTGCTGTATGCGTTACAGATGTTGCATAAATGAACAGTATTCTATCACTGTTTCTTGACATTGGGGCCCTTGGGGTGGCAGGCTAAGACCCAGATCTGTCTACAACCTGCCCGCTCTGCAAAGAAAGGGGGGTGGGGGAGTGGCCCCTTGGAGCGGAATCACATTCCAGCTCGCAGAGCCAATTTTTCAGATGCTCGCTCCTTCCTGTTCCTTGTTCCTCCACTCAGCCCTCATCTGGCCGCCGTGAAAAATGACGTGGTGTAATTTTTTATTCTCTGCCTGACACTCTTATGCAAGGCAGTGTGCTTCACCCGTTTCAAGCTCTAAAAAGGTCAAGAAATGAGGAATTGGATTTTTTGGAAGCAGCCCAGGAAAAACGTTCAACTTGGACTGTGTATGCTCAGGAAAACAAAACTGCTAATTGTTAGCTTTCTGCTACTCCCAGGCTTCTGAGGAGTGCAGAGCGAGCACATGCTTACGGAACATGTACAGTTTCACATTAAAACCTGGTCTGGCCTCCAGGTGAAACGTAGATTAAGTGACCGGCTAAAGATGGACAGTGGACTTAAAATTTGACAGCAAACAGCTGTAGGATTTCGCCAACTTCATTCAAATAATGAAATCAATAGCTTATGCTACAGTTTCAAGTCCCCCCAAACGAATGTGTATGAAAAATGATATTAATTTATCTGAGATTACTTCAGCCAAGAAATAGATTTTTCTCTGTCATTTCTGAAGGGTAGGGAATTAAAAAAAAACTTATCTGAACTATGACAAAAAATGTACAATGGATACTTTAGGGAGCTAATAAACAAAATCTGCCTTTGCAGTTCAGATTAATCACAGTTGCCTTGTTTACCCACTGGATGGCCCAGACAAGTTTTGCAATGCTAATAAATGAGGTCTCCTTTTCATCCCTCGAGTTTCGGGGGATCTCCTTCCAAGCATAACACATGTGTCGGCAGGCCGCCCAAGTTTTTCCTTTTTCATATGTACACTTAAAAAAAAATGCCACACAGCAGTGAGCCCTCTGTGGAGTAAGTAGTCCAACATGAGTAAAACCTGAAGGTTAGCCATCCAAGTTTAAGCCAAGCGGTGCCAGATAAAATTCCAGTTTAGACACGGTTCCAATTCACACCGCTCTCAGCCCGTAACCTTCCCTAAACAGAGCAGCCAAAAGATTTAATAGTGTCACCAGTAGGGCATGCATAAATAGCAACTTTTATTGGTGACTATTTTGGAGATATCAAGAGAACCTCAGTACAGGGCTGCTTTGCATTCAGCGTTCACTTTCCATATGTAAGCTGGATCTTGGAAAATGTTTGCTCATGGCAGCGTATTATAATTCCATGTGAAGACGTCATTTCACCCTGGAGACTTCGGAGGTGGTACCTGGCAGTAGACTTCATGGTGGCACACCCTCCTCCAGAGACCACCATGGCCCAACGTCTGTTCCTATCACTGGGTACGGGCGCTTGCTCTCAGGCATAGGATGGGTTTCTGGACCGCTTTAGTGAGATGCCTTCCTGCGTTAACCAGGCACCGGGGTCCTTGTAGAGCCGGCATGGCCATCTGGTCCCGAGACAGACAGAAGGGTTTTGCAAGAATGGGCTTGTCAAGGGCTGGCAGCTGGATAGGAGTGGGTGTTGGGTACCACACGTGCTCTTGTAGCTCCGCAGCAGTTTTTCAAAGGTCATTCTAAGTCCCTGTGGTGTACACGCCATTTGCAGAGAAAGGACACTGTACTCACACAAGCCTTGCTTTTCTGAGACACATGGGGCTCAAGATGAAAATTTTTCAGAGATGCTGTGTTTCTGTCCCACGCCCTCTGTGGTGAAGTAAGATCTTCTGGCCTCTGGGGAAGGTCCAAGAGTAGAGGTCTGGGCTCCCTGGTGCATGCTGTGGTCTCTCTGCTCATGCTTCCCAGAGGGAGCCTGTCAGAGCAGGGTGGCTCTCCAACAAGGAGGCCTGGGCCCAATCAACCTCTATGAGAGACTATAGTGGGTGTGGTGGGGTCAAGTGAGTTCTGTCATCTAAGCCCTGCTGTACTTTAAGCAAGCCATCTCAAGATCCTTGAGAAGCATTCTGCTTGCATTTCCACCCTTGCTTCTAAGTGGTCCCCTCAATCACATTTGTCCCTAAATAATCCTGACCCAGGAGCTCAGGGGTAAGGTTAAGGAGGCCCTAATAGCCCTTTACATACTACTTAGATTGTTGGGGTCTCTGAGCCCCTCTCACAGAGTTCGCCTTGAGGACCAAAGTCATTCTTCTTATAACCTTTTGTTGAATGGCTCTTGGATCTCCAACACCAGGTCATCTGGAACACACTTGGGAGGATGCCCTTTGGAAAAACCCCTCCCTGTCATTGTCTGGACTCAAACAATCCCCTCAACACCTCTTCAAATATAAACCAATCTAGAAAAGAAAAAAAAAACATCTTGTTGAAGGAAATGTGAGAGCCATTTCCGACTGCAAAGCCAGCCATTTCACCCCCGTCTCATTTATTGGCGACATTAACAAATGTTTTAAACCAAATTTAGAACAGCTGGTTTTCCAGAAACTGCTGGAACATAAAGAAAACGCTCTGTTTGGTGCCATAACCAAGTCAACAGTCATTCAGGGCCAAAGCTAAGGAGAGGGCCAGTCTCTGGTGGTCCTGGTGGCTAAAAACCTGGCCTGGGATCAAGATAGATGGCTGGCATCTGGTCAGATTTGAATACTCTGTGGTGTGTGTGTGTGTGTGTGTGTGTGTGTGTGTGTGTGTGAGTATGTGAGTATGTGTCTGTGTGTGTGTGTGTATGGGAGTGTGGGCACTTTGTGAGTATACATGTGTGTGTGTTAGAATTAATCTACTTGCCTGTCCACAGCCTGGATGAGTTTCTTGCAGCGTGACAAAGGACTAAGGCATAAAGATAACACCAGTGGAAGGGAGGAGAGTCTGTGTCACAACAGGCAAATGAGACCACTAGGGTTTTCTGTGCTAGGAGAGGGGGAAGAAAACAAATACAAACTCTATTTTCTGTAAGCTGTGAGAATCTGCTTTGTTGGTTGGTTTTTTAAATCTGGGCCTTGGGTAGCAGTCCCTTCTCGGGCTTTCCTGGCATCTGACTCTGCAGCACTGATTTTTTGCTTCCAGAACAGAAGATCCCCCCAAGTCCTGTGCTTAAGTTCTGCAGGTGAACCCCAAGTTCTAAAATACACCTCCCAGGAGTGCCACGGAGGGTGGGTGTGCTGATGGATGCTGCCATCTTTTATTAGAATAAGAGAGGCAGCTTGCAGTCATTGGAGGGAGAGGATTTCCCCCAAATGTGACTTCTTATGGCCTGGTTCAGATTTCTATTCCCCCAACAGCACTTACTCGTTAATATGCCAGATATCAGGGAGCAGGGATCACTGAAAACATGTTTATTAAGGTATTAAAGCCAGAATAAGGACCCAGGGCCAACACTCCCCTAGACAACGGGGTCCAGACTGCCAGATGAAGTCCACATTCCACATTCTGGGCCCACCTCCTAACAGTACCAAGGGCAGCATTATCTCACAGATAGGAAGTCAGTGGGGGCATTTAAAACACCCACTTCAAATCCTTGCTGAGTGTGAGCATCCAGCATCTTGTAAATGCGTGGATTAAGCTGAGTTCAGAGTTGTTGGCTTAGAGAATCCTTACAGCGGGATACAGCTGGGGCAGGTTTCGGGGCTTTGAGTCTGGCTCTACTCATGGGCCCAGATGCTCCCCATGGCTCAGCAGTCAGAGCCCCAGCAAAATCCAGGAATTCTCACTAGCTTGCTGGCTTTGAGGTGGCAGAGTGGGGACCACAGGACTGAAGGAGGACCTCTCTGAGAAGCGCTGTCCCCTCACTACCATATAAGACCCTGGGTTTTGTAAAGGGTGGATTTGGAGTAATCCCCCAGCTTTCTTCAAGTACTCTGCCCAGTGAGATGGTCTCTTCCCCTGCTCACTAAGGACTGTGACTCTGGACCCAGCCAGCAGCTGTTTGTCAACAGACCTGCAGGCGAGTGAGCCCAGGGTTATATCCTGCACAGGCCACCTTGATTGACAGTCCTCAGAGTGTCTCCTAGGTAAGGACCATGTGGCACATCAGCCATTGATCCTGTTGGCCTGGCTTGAGTATTTAGTGTCCTCAGAGGTCTCTGTTCAGACAGTGTTAAAGGTTGCCCTGGTCTTACGGTGGTCTGTGTGAGCATAGGCTCACCTCATAGGCTGGCGCTTGCTGGGACTGTGACATGGAAAGAAAGATGGAGATCACATGAGCTACAGTAGTTTACAGTCACCTGGCCCGTGTAAATCAAAGCACCTGATACCCCAAGACCTTCACTGGCTTGCCTTCTGCTCCAAGAGTCCAAGGTAGCAGAAGTATGTACTGTTTTCTATTGGAGAGTTCTGGAAGCCACTTAAAAAGACTTTGAACCCAGCATCAAGATATGCTTTAACTGCCCTCAGAACCCTCATTGGAGAATATGAAAATATGTAGTAGAACCGGCGCTATATTAGAAGGAAATGCATTTGCTTGGCTTACACAATAGAGACCGAGTAGTTCAATGGTGGTCATCAATTATGCTGGAGAAACTGTGGACCCAGTAGCTGCTCAGTCCACAAGGCTGAGCAGCTGCCACTTAGTGACCCCTGATCTCTGAAGGGCACCTTGTAAAAGGAACCCTGAGTAGACTGTCAGATCCTGTGACTAAGAATTGTGGGCCATAGACTTGTTTGAACTGGGGAGTCCTGGGGCTGGGCTAGGGACATTCAACAGAGCGGAAATAGCTACCCACCCCATGGGTCAGATCCAGAGCCCTTGGATAAGGCCCAGGGGTCCAGGAGAACTGCTTTCTAGCTGCTCTAGACTAATAGACAGCAGAGGTTTGCATGGTAAGGTCTCGAAAGTCACAGGTTGAGAGGACACGAGGAGTTGGAGTCCAGGGACAATATACCCCTCCTTCCCTCAGCATACTTGTCAGAAGATGGATGATATGGAGTTAGGGGCAATGGGACAAGGACAGTCAGAACACCTTCATCACAACTACCAGTTGCCCACTGGTAGCTTCTGTGTTAATTCAAGCAAGTCTGTATTCAAGGTTAACAATTGTACCATATTTATGTTCTATCATAGATTATAGTACATGTCTTGATATATAGACACGAGACGTTTACATTTATACATCTATAAAGGCACACACAAGGATATAGCATCTGAGTATGTGTCCCACAAGCTGTAACATGAAATATACCTTACTTAGTGTGTGATGTATGGAGCATACACAAGTATTAATGTACACATGCCTATTCACATGACATGTTTAGACTATATAGAGGATGAACATGTGCCTATATTATATCATAGTAACATATACACGTAACATATAGTAGAGTGCCAATGTGATTACGTATTTTTCTACCATGGCAGCCATCACCCATGTGTACACATGTTGCATGCCCGCAGCTTTCAGGTTGCTAGTACAGATGGGAGCACTCAGGCCTTCCGGCACGCATCTGTCTTCCTGTGACTGAATCTCAGTTACCCATCCATTCCCATATAAAAGGTACTGCTCCCCAAGGGAAGCTGCAGTTCAGTTACAACAGGAGGCAGACTGCATGACTCATGGCTGACACACAACAGGTAATATATATGCACACATAGGAACACATAGTCATCATCAATAATTAACCCAGCAATAACATGATTCATATATATCTAATTCTCATTAAAGTGCACACACCAGAGGAATGGGGTTTGAGCTGAATTTCTAAAGAGAGAGGTTGACATTGTGCCTGAGCGAGGAAAGAGATATTCTTTAATGAGAATAAAGCAGCATATCAAAATCCACAGGGATTAGAGAGAGTTGGCAAGGTTTGGGGAATGGCAAATATTTTCAATCTGAAAACAGTCCTTATTAATTTTCGAGTTTGAGCTTGGGAGTGAGCCAGAAAGTGTCAGGTCAGAGATCTTGGGGCTAAGCCTAAGAAACCAGTACTTTAAAGTCCAAGCTTGCGTGTGCACCACCTTTGACAAACTCTCTCTCTCTCTCTGAAGGACTGTGTTCACAGGGTGTTGCAAAGGTCTCTCTCTGTTTCTGTCTCTGTCTCTGTCTCTCTCTCTCTCTCTCACACACACACACACACACACACAAGCACAAACATGCAAACACACAACATACATGCACAAACATACAAACACACACATACCACACAAGCACACAATGCACATATACACACGCACACACACACATACACACACACACGATACCCATATACATACTCTCATGCATGAAAATTAAATACAATGTATGCAATATTATCTCTTCTCAGAGAGGTCTGAAATAGAACCACAGTGAGCTATTTGTTTCACTCTTCCTAAACACAGTTTGAAGACAGGACATTACTAAACACAAGGAGAGAGAGAGAAACTGGTGTAGAAGAAAGGAAATGGCCAAAGCAGCCGCATGAAAGACAGCATTGCATCATGGGATGGTTCCACCAAATCTACGCACCCACTGCAATGGCCTAGAACTAAGTAGGAATGTGTACAAAACCAGAAAAATCAGTTTACTTCTTGATGTATGTGAGCCAGACATCAGCATTGGGTATTTTCCTCTGTTTCTCTCCGCCTTCTTTTGAAGCAGAGTCTCTCTGGACCTGTCGTTGGTCAGCAGGCTATACTCTGGCCATTGAGCTCCTGGGGTCCTTCTGCCCACTCCCACATCTCCTCACCCGCCACACTAGGGTAGCAGACACTGGAGATCTAAAGTCACGTGTTCATCCTGTTTAGCCAACATCACAATGATCACGCCATCTCCCCAAACCCTGTTATGTGTGTTTTCAAGTACTTATTTGCCATCTTTATCCTCTCTGGTGGACAATCTATTTTTGATTGATTTTTAATTGGATTGCTTACATTTCTGCTGTTGAGTTTTGAGAATCTATGCATTTTGTAAGATGTGTGGTTTATAAATATTTTCCCTCATATAACCCTTAAAATGTCTCTCAAAAGCACCATTTCATAGCAAAATGTAAAGTTTTCAGTAGTCTCAAGGATCAAAATGTTCATTCGTGGGTCATGTCTTTAGTCTATGAAACAGTATCTTCCTTACATTGGCCTTGGGCTCAAGAGAACCATTGTTTCTGGGTCCTTCACTGCTCTGTGGTCATCAGTCTGATCACAGGAGATGGCCAATTCAGGATATGTACCCACTATTGCTAGGAGAATTAGCTGGGGTCATCCTTGGAGATTCAGGGGTTTCCGTTGCATCAGGTTTCTGCCTGACTTCAAAAAGCCCCCCTTTCGAGCCATCTCTTTTAGTACTCTCCTCCTCCAACTGTCCCTACCTCCATCCCTAAAGTTCCCATGCCCTCTGGCCCCGGCCCACCCAGGAGATCTCTTCCATCTCCCCTTCCTAGGGAGATCCATGCATTCCTTTCTGGACCCTCTGTGTTACCTAGTCTCTCTGAGTCTGGACTGTAGCATGATTATCCTTTACTTTGCAGCATCTAAACCTGCTCTGTCACTATGTCCTTAGTCCTCAGCCCCACACCACCTAGGCAAGGCTTGCACTTCCCTCCACCTTATATTCCCCCAGCAGTAATTCCTACCCAGTCGGGGTGCATGCCCTTGCTTCTCTCTCAGCCCCACAGTGCCTTTTATCAGCCTTACAATCAAGTCAGGATAGCGGCTAAGAGGATGCTGATTCTGTAAAAGGTCAGAGGTCAAAGGAGACATGCACATGTGTTCTCTGGGATGCTCTTCCCTTCTGGCAGATGGCCTGCTGAAGGAATGGGAGAGAGATGGGCAATGATGTGGCTGTTACTAAAGGGTGATAGAACCAGGTCAGTACTACTGGAGTGACCAGATGTGGGGACATAGTGGATGGGACAAGTTGTCCTGGGGCCCAGATTCTCTCAGCACTAACCCTCACCGCTAAATCCCCCACAAGCATGAGTCATTTGTGTTTCTTTAACCTCCACTTCCTTATCTGAGAAATGGGGATAAATGGCCTCACTTGCCTCCCAGGTCGTGAGAGCCAAATAAGAAAGTGCAGGCAGCTGTCAAAATACAAAGTGCAGTGTTTGCATTCATCAATTCCTTGAGGAAACTGGGCCAGAGTTGAGGGGCAGGCCAGACCCCCATCCGTGCAGACTTTACAGCTTGAACCTACAATATAGTATGTCTAAAACATTATGCATTTAGGAAATGCCTTTTCAATATGGCTAGGCCCCAGGGTGGGAAAAGCAAAACCCAGAGCTTCAGGAAGCCTGTGGCAATTTCCTAGAGCAATCTCACTAGAAAAGAGCCGTGGGAGGATGGATGGACTGTGGAGATGGACACACTCCTCTGTGCCACAGCCTGGGGTCCTGGAAGATGCATCATAGGCAGTGAAACCTCTAGGTTAGGTGTAAGGGGCATCTAGGATGCCATCTGGGAAAATCTCCTTTGACCCCCCCGCCAATCCCTTCTGGGATGTAGGGTTCCCTGGTATGAAAAATACACCCAGATGTCTTTCCCATAAAGAGCCATCACCATCAGCAGTAAGTGTCCTGCTCACCAGAGGACCCAGGTTTATAGTGGTAGAACTTGAACTTTCTGGCTGGCCTCTGTGCCCCAAGGACCAGAACAATATACTATCCAACTGCTTCTAACCTCAACACTGGCCAGAGTCCATGTTCCCAAACTTCTCAGATGTGTAACGTGGGCACTCATTGACGAGTGCTCTTCTCCTTCTCCCTGCCTGATAATAGCTCAGCCACTTAGAATGTTTGTGAAATGAAGAGGAGAGGTGAATGCACTGGGTCTCTGCTGTCTCTAGCTCCCCTTTGCTCACTCTGCTTTTTGCTGAGGGTGCTTTCTTACCACCTAGCTTTCCTACTGCATCATTTCCATGCAGAGTGTTTAGCTGCTGGCAAGGTCCACCGCAGTATTCTCAACCCAGTTTAATTGCAGAAACGACAACCTTTCATCCAGATGGCTTATTGAGGGCTTCCTATAAATACACTTCTTGGCTCCAGATGAGGTCTCTTCATCCTGTGAAGTCCTGTTAGCCACCTACTGGGGGGTTGTATAAGTCAGGGTTTTCTAGACGGACAGAACTTATAGAATAAACCTGTTATGTATGTACATATGCACACGCACACACATAGAGGGACAAGGAGAGAATGGCTTACAGGTTGTGGTCCATCTAATCCAACAATGGCTGTCTACCAATAGAAGAGCCAAGAATTCAGTAGCTGTTCAGTCCACGAGGCTGGATGTCTCAGCGGGTCCTCAGCATATACAGGAATCCCAAAGAATTAGGCTCTAATGCCAGTGAAGGAATGGATTTATTAATGAGAAGGAGAGCAGATGGAGAACAAGCGCCCCTCTTTCTTGTCATTATATAGGATGTTGACAAGAGGTGTGGCCCAGATTAAAGATGGATCTTCCCAAATCAAAGGATCTGGATTAAAGGTGTGTCTTTCCACCTCAAATATTCAGATTAGAAGTGAGTGTGTCTTCCACTTCAGATGATTTAATTAAGAAAACTCAACTCCAAATGGATCAAAGACCTCAACATAAAACCAACCACACTGAACCTCATAGAAGAGAAAATGGGAAGTACACTTGAACGCGTTGGCACAGGAGACCACTTCCTAAATGTAACCCCAGCAGCACAGACACTGAGAGAAACAATTAATAAATGGGACCTCCTGAAACTGAGAAGCTTCTGTAAAGCAAAGGACACAGTCGATAAGACAAAACAACAGCCTACAGAATGGGAAAAGATCTTCACTAACCCCACATCAGGCAGAGGTCTGATCTCCAAAATATACAAAGAATTCAAGAAATTGATCATCAAAAGAATAAATAAACCAATAAAAAAAAGTGGTACAGACCTAAACAGAGAAGTCTCAACAGAGGAATCTAAAATGACTGAAAGACACTTAAGGAAATGCTCAACATCCTTAGTCATCAGAGAAATGCAAATCAAAACTACTCTGAGATTCCATCTTACACCTGTAAGAATGATCAAGATCAAAAACACTGATGACAGCTTATTCTAGAGAGGTTGTGGGGTAAAGGGAACACTCCTGCATTGCTGGTGGGAATGCAAACTGGTATAGCCGCTTTGGAAATCAGTATGGCAATTTCTTAGAAAATTAGGACACAGCCTATCTCAAGACCCAGCAATACCCCTTTTGGGTATATACCCAAAGGAAGCTCAATCATACCACAAGAATATGAGCTCATCTATGTTCATAGCAGCATTGTTTGTCATAGCCAGAAGGTGGAAACAGCCTAAATGCCCCTCGATCAAAGTATAGATAAAGAAGATGTGGTACAATTACCCAATGGCGCAATGGCATCTTGAAATTTGCAGGCAAATGGATGGATCTAGAAAACATCATATTGAGTGAAACAACCCAGTCCCAGAAAGACAAATATCATATGTACTCACTCATAAATGACTTTTAGACATTAAACAAAACAAAAGCAGCCTACAATTCACAACACCAGAGAACCTAGACAACACAAAAGACCCTAAGAGAGACATACACAGATCTAATATACACGGGAAGTAGAAAAAGACAAGATCTCCTGAGTTATTTGGGAGTATGGGGATCATGTGAGAGGGTAGAGGAGGAGGGAGGGGAGTGGAGAAAAAATATATAACTCAATAAAAACCATGAACAAAAAAAGAAAAGAAAAAAATCCCTCACATGAGTACCAGCTACTTGGGTTTCAGTTCATCCCAGATAAGGCCAAGCTGACAACAAGAATAGCCATCACAGGGTTAGAAAGGGTTTCTCTGATGACAACATGAACTGTGTCACTGGAAATCCTCATGCTACCCTGTAAGTGCCTCTGGTAGCAAGAATAAAACATCCTTGAACTCTAAATGCTAGGTGAGGCCTACCAGGGCTCAGACTCAGACTACCTCTGCAATTGCTGTACTAGGGCTTGAAGATGGAGAGGTCATGGCAAGATCCAAACAGCAGGCTGGGGCTAAGCTGCAGTAGCGGCTCTGTTGTTTTCACGCCAAATGCTATGCCTGGGAATTTTGCTTAAGATCATTTTGCACTGTCGTTTGAAACAGAAACGAAAACAAACCCGGAGCCGTAAACCCATCTCAACTGATTGCTCCTGGCAGATGTCTCTATTTTAATCCAGTATCCGGTGGAAGAGTCTGAATTCTAAACCAGGTTGTAGAAGTCTATATTTTGCAAATCAGTTTTAAAATGCAAATGTTTTGGTCCTAAATATGAACAAACTACTTAGACCCTGAAATATGAGAAACAAATTCCAAATAGCCACAGACATTCACTGCATGGCTGGGTACGACCATGGGATAAGTCAGCTTTAAATTCAAGGAAAGTGCGCTCAGATTAGTATATGGCTCCTAGTGGAGTTTTGGCTTTCATTTAAACCTGCCATCCTTCCTGTCTTGTCTTCCCCATCCCTCCCACCCGGCATTGAAATTAGGCTGTTAAAATCTGTGTAAAGAAAAGTTTTTTCTCCGTCCAGAAAGTTGGTCTCTGAAGTTTGGGGTGCACTTTCTGGAAGAGTGGAGACACAGAGGCCACCCACACTGAGCCCACACAGATTGTCTCTAGCCCACTTTCCCCCCTTTTCTTTCTAGAGCCTTTGTGGTCAGAACTGCTCATCACCCCTGGGGGAGGATCTTCCTTTCCTCTCCTTCCTGCTCTGTGCCTCGTGCCACAGGCTGTGGTACAGGTTGAAGACTTTCTCTTGACCCTTTGCTAAGCCAGGGTCTACCTTAAAGGCTGGACACACATGCTTGCCTCCCCAGATCCTCAGCCCCTCATTTGCAAAGAGCATGACTATGGTCCAAGTTCAAGTCTGTGGTCTTTGCTTAGCAATAAAATATGGTGCCTCAGAGCCAGGTGGGTGATTGTTCTTCTCGAATGGAGTGAGCATTCATCCAGAGACCAACAGTGGACAGCTCCAAAGGCTTGGGAGGGAGCCTGGACATCCACGTAGTCTCATGACTGTTATTGGTCTTCAGTGAGCCTCTGTCTCTTCATTTGTACGAAGAAAGGAAGGAGGGATGTCTGTCAAACCTCTCTCAAGCTCATTACAGAGACTGAAATGGCCTTCCCTTTGCTCATGTCCATAGTCTTCATAGTACTATTGCAAATGGCTTGAGTGTGGTAAGAGACTCAAATGCAATGACTTCCTACGAAACCAGCTACAGGTGCCCTCTGTCTGACACCTTATGATTAAACAGAATTATATTATCTCTCCTACACACTTCTTCCTGGAGGCAGGGTATCCCACACCAACACCACAGGCCAGTTGAATTTCTTCGACTAAAAGAGAATGCAATGCTTCACCTAATCCAGGACCAGTTAAGTGTGGTTCTTACCTTTATAGACGCATGGTGCTGTTCTCCAGATGAAGGAACAGTAGGTGTGGTCCAGTCTAGAGCATCAACTTGAGAAGAGTCACAGAGCTAGGAGCTGCACTCATGACTTGTCTTGTTGGCTGGCAAGACACAGTTGGAGGAACCAAGTGTTAATTTTGCTCAGTTTGGGGGAACAGTCCATCATGGTGGGGGAAGGCAAGACAGCAAGAGCTAAAGTTGCCTCTGGAGTCAGGACACGGAGAGATAAATGCTGGTGCTCAGCTGCCATTTTCCTTTATATTTAATCTAGTAGCTAGCCTTCATGAAGGTGAGACTAAGGAGGGAAGGCCAACCAACTCTCCATGTGGCTAGCACCATTCCCTCCTCAGTGAATCCTCTCTGGACCCATCTTCACAGACACAACTCAGAGTTGTGTCTCCCAAGCAATTCCAAATCTAGTCAACATGATGAGACCCAAAAATCACAGAAACCCAGAGTGGGCAGAAGTGGGTACAGCACACACTTGGGTGGGGGTTAGGAGCTGCAGATAAAGCCAGTAAGAGCTTTGCCTAGTTTGGTTAGTGATGCAGAAACCCAAGCTCACTCTTGGCTTCATTTAAAGCTGGGCCCCGCGTTTCCCGACTGTGACAAAGTCTGAATCCTGTCACCTGCCTGAGAGCATGATGCCATGCTTCTGGTTTCCTTCTGCTGCCACTTCCTAGGGGTGGCCCCACCTCCTAGGGGTGGCCCCACTTCCTGGTGGCACTTTTCCTCCTGTTCCCCTTAGTGAACCCTTTCGATATTTGGTGTGGAATACCTGCTGCCTAGAGACTGGGAATCAGTCTGAAAATTCCACAGAAGGTTCCCATGGTAACACCAACATTCACGGGAGGTGGCAGAACTTTTACCTCCTGCTCCGAGGATTGTGGAAATTCAGAAGACACGAGGCATGCAGACAGATGCTAATTACCTCACCTGCGTTTGCCATGTTGTGCAGAAGAAAGCTGAGTATAATGCAGACTGGCAGGCCCTCCTTCCCAGCCCAGATCCAAGTGACTCTTTGGAAGTGAAACATTGTCATATCACACAGCTTTCTGTCAGAGGGGACACCGGGCATCAAGGAGAGGCCCATTTGCCTCATGCCATGAAAGCCTTGTCCAGTGCCTTTGTAGACATGACATGCTTCTCTTTTTTGGCACTTTTTTTGGTTAGTCTGGCAGAAACAATGCCCCTGGGGATGATATCTCCACCTCTGAGCTGTCAGTGGAATGGCAGAATCATCCAGGAAAACCACTTAGCGTTCAGATACCCTTCCCCTTAAATATCTGAGCCTCAAGGTCAAAGAGGTCAATGGAGTGGATCTCAGGAAGCTGAGAGCCTATTAGTCCACTTTGGGGTCAATAGAACTCAGCTTCTGGGTCAGCTTTCATTCGATGCATTGCTGTGAATCTTTTGAGCAGCTTCTGAAAGTTCTTCTGGGAAACACACCGTGAAGCCGTTGTGGTGGCATTAAAGTTGCTGGCTACTAGAGCAGACGTTGACCAGAAACTGGGCCAGAGATGGCACCCCGAGACCCAGCATCTGGAGGACAGCACCAGAGCAGCCCTGGGTAAATCACTTGACCCCAGTTTCCTACTGGACTAGTAATGATAACAATTTGACCCTGCTCTCAGGAATTCAGACTTCCAGTATGTAATTTCAGACAGCCAGTCTGTCATGAATGGTCTCCTTACTCAAAGCTGCTTAATGTGTAAATTACACATTTGAGCCATTCACCCCTGTCATCAAAACCCGAGGCTCAAAATGTGCGGTGAGACAACCCATGATTGCGCTTGCATGTTTAGACTCCACTTAGAAAATGACCCGGGGCCAGTTCTGCCCCTATATCTGTTACCAGTCATGTTCCCAGCTGTTGACTGTGTTGCCAATATGCCCTTATATGGTCAGCTTAAAGGGGCACCTATATAGGACAGTTCGAGTTAAAATCGGTTACATGGGTCAGTGGCCCTGCTTCTACCTTCTCTGACCCTCCCTCACCAAATTTTTATTTTTGGTCAAGAAGTGCCATTCATTTGCTTTGATAGCCAAGGGTCCTCCATTGCCACGTAGTTCGCCTGTTCCCAGCAAGATGTATCATCAAAGGCTAAATTATTATTGGTGAGTCTATTGATTTTAGCCATCCATTCAACAGACCCACCCTGGGATGAGGCGGACAGCTTAGTAAAGCTCTCACCTTGTAAACACAAGAACCTTAGTTAGATCTTCAGAACCCATATGAAAAGCCCGAAATGTTGGCATTCACTTATGATTTAACACAGTAGAGACGGAGACAGTCAGATCTCTAGGACCCACTGACCAGCTGGCCTAGCCTATTTGACAAATCCAACGCCAATAAAATCAAAGTGGATGATGACGTCCGAGATGTGATTCCTGAGGTTGTCCTCTGGCTTCTATACACATGTATATATCTGTGCACACACAACTACATATGCATGTGTCTGTAACACCTAGGAATATGCAGATATGCACGTCTGTGTGAAGCACATTTCTTCCATTCGACTCTCCCTGTGGTGACACACTCCTGTAGAGCCTGTCCCAAGCCTCCAGGGACAGGTCTGTACTACAGATGAAGCTTTGAACTTCAGAGCAGAGGTTCTGCAGACACACACAACCCACCACCCTGCCTTGGCTCCACCTCTACTCTTACAGTGCTTATACCAAGAGTAGAAAGAGGCGGAGCTCAGAGAGGGAAGTTTTCCTCCATCATTCCCTTTGGAGCACAGGTTTTCCATACAGCCTGCCTGGTGACATCTACTGGCCTGAGAGGGTGTGCCTGTCAAGGCATGGCTTTGCAACTAGGCTAACACTGCCTAGTCGGGCCAGGGAAGTAGCATGTCACTTCTGACTTGCTTCCTATTCTGCTCTGTTTACTTCTCTATTGGGTTTTGCCTTTCTATGAAATATCAGCACTCAGTGCTGGGACTCTAAGCTAAAGCATAGATCAAGTGTAGGAAGGGGTGAGCCCTTGGGTTTACAGAAAAGTTGAGGCCCATGCTTCTGGAAGGCCAGAGTTGCCAAGGGCAGACAGCAGATTCTCTTAGGAAAAGTGGGAGGACGTTTTACTCCGAATACGGAGGAATGGCTAATTCAAAGGAGTCGAAGGGAAACTGAGTACCCAAAGAAGCTTTCAGGCTTCTAGTGTTTGGACAACATATTTTCAGCATGGAGTCACACATAGAGTAAAGAAATGAAGCAAGGGATGGGACACAGAACGTCACACCAGGTTCCTGAATTGTCTCCTACAAGAGAGCGGGATCATGCTTCACTGTGTGGGTCTGGGGATACTATTGTCTTTAAGGACACTCAAGCAAAATGAGCACTAACTCAGAGGTCATTTGGAAAGGAAAGGTACGCCTTCTCTGTATTCCTTCATGTGGCATCCAAATATATGTGAGTAAGCACACACACACACACACACACACAATGCACAGCTGGTGGGTGGAATGTTTACATCCAGTTCCATGGCAGCTCTATCAGTTACATGTCCCACCCCTTGTCTTGATAACCACCATCTGCAGATGGGACACACATGAAGATATGACTGCCTGCTGGGGAAGCTTTGGTTCCCAAGGTCACCCTAGCCTACGGTGAAAGGAAAGTCTTGAATCCTAGGGAGTTTCTCTGCAGAATCTGGGAGGACATGAGCTCATTGCTTACACTAGCTCAGACAACCTCTTACCCCTAAGCGACATTCCACAACCTTCCAAGGCTTTCCCCACCACAAATCCCAGCATCCGCATGGGGCATCCATTGGCACTTGTTACTAAGGATGTTGGGGTAACCTTGGGGAACAAATCCTTCAATGATAAAAATATTCTGGAAGTCTAAGAATGAAAACCACTTCCTGCCCTCCTCAGTAGGACCCTGCCGTGAAGTTAGCAGCTCCTGTCTACTGGGATGACCCACTGTTGAGGAGGGCCGGTTCCAAGAGGCCCGTCTAGTGGTAGAACTCATGCAGCCTGCCGACACCACAGCTCGTGAGGTAGAGACCAATGGAGCAGCATCTTCACCTTTCAGGTTCCATTAAGTTGTTAGAAATTACTCTCGTTAGCAACAGTTCCTGCTGATAATGAACACAATTACGCATTAAGGAAGCTTTATAACTCTGGTGCCATTTATGCGCTCAGAAATGGGCCCATATTTTCCCCCTCACAGATGTTACAATAATGGTGTCAACACTTTTATTTCTTTGTCCATAAGCTGAAAATTATGGCTGTTTCACAAATTGCTAACGTACCCAGAAGATGGAAGCCCAGCTGCAGAACACATGAGTTCAGGCTCCTGCCCGAGCCTCGTGTTTCATGATGACCTCAACTTCCTGTGCCGAATGGGAACCCATGCGAGTAAGTACTTGTAAAAGTGTGTTTGAAGAGTGAAGTTATGAAGGGGTGCTGCCCTGTCAAACATCTGTTCCATCCATTACGCTCAAGTAGGAGCCGGGAACGTACAGTAGGGGCAAAAACATCAATAAATTAAAACTCTCCTGCCAGCATCCTTCGCAAGACCCTGCCAATTGGAACCAGGAGGAGGGGGGAGAGATGGAACGCAAAAAGGAGACTGGCTTGTTCTCCTGGAGCTGCCTTGGACAACGGTGGTTTTAGTCTGGTCTTCTTTATGAGGCTGGTCCATATCTTTGTCAGGATATAAACAACGGTTTGATGGCTGATTTGTGGGTGTTAGTGAGTCTGAGAACCATAGGGATCCCGGTCTCTCTGCGAGCCACATTCTTGTTTAACATTTTGTTGACAGATTGTTTCTCTGAATCCTGAAAGAATGAATGAAAATGAAAAACATATCATTAGAGCTAAGTGAGAAGATGGTGAGTGAAATTGGGGTAGTAAACTGTCGGGAATCTGATGGCCTCAGGCCTGGCAGGTTCTGTTCCCATCCCAGAAGCATTAGGATTCTGTTAGGATTGTCGCGATGGATTCATTAACAACAAGAAGGGATAGAAAAAGAGAATGGAGATCAATGTTTCTTATTCAAATTTTCAGGTTGGAATGCCTAACAAGCAGTTTCGGGGGGGGGGGGAGGGAGGGCGGTGCCCCACCCCCTCCTTGCCCACCTGCATGCACCTTCAAGGTTCTTCTAAAGCCAGGCACAAACACATGCCAAGAGCAGGGAGCCAGGAAATTGGAAATGGACTGCTAGGTAATCCTCCCTGCCACCCCCTTGTCCAGCCCTCTTTCCCCTCACATCATATATCAGAAGCAGTGCAGTTGTTCTAAGCCCACATCATTCCTGGTACCAGAGGCCAGGTCTGAGGGCACCAAGAAGGGTTGGGCTCAGCTAAAGGGAGCACGTGTAAGGCTGTGTGTGTGTGTGTGTGGCCAGGAAGAGAGGACATGCAGCGTCTGCAGCTGGGGATTCCTGGTGTCCTCTAGGATTCCCATCAGTTTGGCAGCGATGTGACATGTCTACACGGGTACAAGACACAGCTACATCTCCAGGGTGGGCTTGTTCTCCACTTCCCATTACTTGCAAAAGTGACTCTCAACACCTCCGTGGGTGTAACTCAGTGGTAGAGTGTGTGCTTAACGTGCCTCAGACCCTTGGCTAAATCCATGGTACCACCACTTTCCGTCTTTGCTGGCATGGCGGCACACACCTTTAATTCCAGCTCCCGGGAAGCAGGGACAGGCAAATCTCTGAGTTTAAAGCCAACCTGGTCTACAAAGCAATTTTAAATCAGCTAGGGATAAGCAGTAAGAAGTTGTCTCAAAAACAAAACAAACCAACCAATCAAACAACAACAACAAACAAGCCTCTTAGATCCCCTACCCTGAGTTTCACCTTGTTTATTCCCCCCAAATTAAAAATAGTCGTTAGGGTGGAAAATTCAGATACCTACCTCAGTTTCTTTTAAGTATAAAATGGTTTGAGTCCTTAAAGAAAAAACATCTTAGAGCTGGCTCCAGGTGTGATGACTTATATCCAGAGTCTCAGCACGACTCAAAACTAAGGCCACCATGTGTGTCACCATGAACCAGAAGCAATCCTAGGCTATGTTTTAAAAATAACTGAAAATAATAAAATAAACTGTTTAATTAATGCTGATTTACCCCATTTTTTACTACCCTACATGCTAGTTGCTAAGTTTAAAAGAAGAAATACATTTTGAAAGTAACTGAAAATAATAAAATGGGTTGGGTACACCAATAAGGAATGGATTCTTTTCTTAACGTCATTTTATGCAGAAGAGAAACTGAGGCAAGTTTTGATTTTTTCTTTTTCAACTCTGATAGTTCTTTTATTTAAAAGAGATATTACGTGAGCACTGGGGTTTGGGGCCTAAGATGCTTTTGATTTTTTTTTGAGAAAGGGTCTCACTGTGTAGACCTGGCTGACCCGAAACTGCTTTGAAGCCCTGGCTGGCTTCAAACTCACAGAGATCCACTTGTTTCTGCCTCTTAGGGCTTGAATTAAAGCACTGTGCCTCACCAATCCTGACAACAAATGAAAACTGAGGTGCTCAGAGCTGAGGGCCTCTTTGGATCTCCTTTTATTTATCATACTAGTTTACAGTTGTTGCAGGAGGTCCTCCCACTCCTCCAGCCTATAGCTGCTGAGATACCAGCCCATTGGGGCGTGGTCTCTCTCCCTTTAAAAAAGCGGCCACTTCCCTCTCCTCTCTCTCTTCACTTCCTGCTCCGCCTGCGACTAGACTCCCTTCCTGGTTGCGTAGAGGGCTGTTGCATGGGACAGTGATCTGTAAGTTTTTTCCCCTTTAAATAAATACCACCCTATTAATCATAATTCCAAACTATTGTGGCATTGTTTGTGACTTATGCCTTCATACAGTGATCAATTAGAATGTTTCATGTTACATAAAACTAGTCAAAACATGATGAAGTCCACTTAAATGGTACTTTCCACCTCTCTCCCAAAGAACAGGTACCATGTCAGTAAAGGTAAAGAAGTAGATCTTCATGTTTGGTCCCAAAATCCTCATTTGCAACTTCTGTCCAGCAACCCATGCTCTCTGTGTCCTGGGAGTTGGCCTTCTGCAAAGAGACTATATGTAGTGCCACTAACTATCTGCAAAGCTGCCTGAGCCCAATGCCTTCCTCATTTCTAATCAGCTAGTTAAGTAGAGTGAATGTTCAGCAAATCAGCTTCAGTGTCATTGGTCTTATTGGCATTTTAAGGGCGGTTTGCTCTTTCAGGCAAACTGGGGTTTGACTCTCTGCTCTCCCATTTTCTCCCCGACTGAATGAACCCATGCAAAGAGATCAATCAGCATGGCTCAGTCCAGGGAACACAGAAGGTGTTTTCCTGCAATGCCTATTATTATTTATTATTATTATTTATTATTATTATTATTATTATTATTTTCCCATTACCATTATTTTAATGATGAGATGATAACATATTTCTTGACTGCTTCCCATTATCTCTTTTATACACATCATAGTTAAACCAGGTTATCTCAGATAAAGAGAAATGTAAAGTTTTACCTATGGGGTTGTATGGTGCATGTAACTTTCTGAGTCACTGCTTTGTGTTGTTAATGTCTTACCATTATTAATACCTGGCTCATTTGTAGCTTGCTGACCACCTGTGCCTTCTGAAGTGTTGGGGGCATCGAAAATCTACAAAGATAGCACTTCATGATGAAACTGGATGGGTGTATAGATCAATACTTGCAGAAACAAGAAATCTGATGAAGAGTTGGTGCCCTCCAAAGCCATGAGGTTAAGAAAAGATAGACCACATGGTCAAAATGTCTGGATGATTCCTGTGTCTCTTTGTTGTGATTTGCATTAGAAAACACACACACACACACACACACACACACACCCAAAGAGTCACAGTGCTAAATCTGAGCTCTTAGAGGGCAGTGTACCAGATATGGTTTAGTAACCTTATACACCCAAAAACTTCTAACTGTATTTGTCCTTTCAGTCTTGCAGGTCTTTATTTATGTATTTGAAACTGTTGTTCAGTTCATACACATATGGTAAACTTAACATACTATGATAAAGTTACCTTTCATTATGATTCTCCATGTTGGTCTCTGATAGTATCTCTGACAATATCCTTAACTAAAGTGTCCCTTTGATATCAACACAGCCAGATCTTTCAATGACTGTTGTCGATATAGTATCACTAAGTTTTGTTTTTAGTTCACTTTGAATGTCCCTGCCTCTTAATGGGTGTATATAAACCATTTATATTTAATGTAATTCCTATTATGGTTTAAATACACCATGATGGCACTTGTTGATTTTCTACCCCACTTATTCCTTTTCCTCTTTTCTTATGATCATTGGGATTACTTCTTATGATTCTGTTTTAACTCTGCAATTGTCGTATTTTGCTTAGCACTTTTGCACTTTCTGAAAAGAAAGGTGGAAGATTATTAAGAATTTAATAGCCATCAAAATTGCTTTCTTTTTTTAAAATTACATTAGTATAGGACAAAATTGCTTTCAAGTAGAAAGCAAAAAAGTCTTTCTTTTTTATTTTTGGCTGCTCCAATTTATATGTCTGTGTGTATGTGTGTGTGAATACACATACATATATATGACTTATAGAAGTCATCTCTATGTATATATGAGTAAATATATGAATGTGTGTTTGTGATTGTGTGTACAACAGTGCATTGTGTATACATGCATGTGGGTGTGTGAGGAGGCCAGATGTCAACCTCATGGTCCATTCTCAGGGACACCTACGGCCTCATTGGCATCTGGAGCCCACTGATGAGGCTAGCCTGACTGGCCAGCCAGCTTCTGGAATCAGGTGTCTCTGTAGCTGGTTTTATGTAGGTTCTGGGAATAGAACTCAAATCCTCATACTTGCATGAGAATTACCTTAAAGTACTATCAGACTATTCTAAGTATCTGCTATTAACCTTTACCAATTATAAAGCAACCCTTCTTATCTTTTTTCCTATCTCCTCTCTGTGCTATTGTTTTATATTTTCCTACATGTTTTAAACTTTCAATGTAATTTTAGTATTTTCTTTACACACTAAAATATCCTTTACATTTTTGAAAAAAAAATTTTGATACTTATCTTTGTTTTCATATTTCCTGGATCTTTGCAATGTTGTGTAGAGAAACTTTGCATCCAGTACCAGTGTGCTCATGTCTGAAGCATTTCCTGTAGCATGTTTAGTCATGAAGTGTGATATTTGGCTGATATATAAAAATACTCCCTGTGATAGTCAATTGATACATAAAAGTACTCGCTGGACTGTGGTGGTGCATGCCTTTAATCCCAGCACTTAGGAGACATGGGCAGGCAGACCTCCAGGTTCAAGGCCAGCCTGGTCTACAAAGTGAGCTCCAGGACAGCCAGGGCTACACAGAGAAACCCTGTTTTGAGAAACCAATTTTTTTTAAAAAAAAAAAATCTTCCAATTGTCTTTCTATTTTTGGTCATGCTTGCTTCTTAGCTACTTCATTGGAAAAAAATGTTTAGCTTGTCTCATGAAAGAACCAGATTGTCATAAAAGTCACCCTGGTAAAATACTGAGAGGTCAAGGGTTTGCTTAGTAAACACATGTGGTTTTCAATCACGTTATCACCCCCCAAACCAACTGTGAGATGACATTATATAATAGTGGTTCAATGATCTTTTGTAGATAGCATCTCTGGAAGACAATATTAGCTAAAACACTGCCACTGTCTGTGTTTAATATTCATGTAGACTTTTGTGCTTCATGTCTAATGGATTGTTCACATCTGGAACTCAGAAAAACACACCATGTTAGAAGCTCTAATAAAAATGTCTGTGACACCTGGGTGGTGTGGCACCAGATTTAGTCCCGACACTCATGAGTCAAAGGCAATCACGTGCATCCACGGAAGTTTGAGGCCAGATTGGTCTACACATAGTGAGTTCCAGGATGCCCAGGCTACACAGTAACCCCCCTAATAATAAGCAAAATAAATAAATAAAATGTCAATGAGAAAATAGAGAATCGTTTTAGTTCCCTGATAAATTGGTGAAATCATCTACCAGACACTCAAGGACTGGAGCATCATTCGTATGTGCATGAGGAAATCTATTTATGTCTAGTTAACAGACCTCTTTATCTAAGTTTATCTTGTTTTACTCTTTTTCCTTTCTATTAACGTTCTTCTTGTTGACATCCACAGTAATGGGCTGTATGGCAGCATTTTCACAAATATATGTTCTTAAGCTTTGGGTTTTCTAGCAGTAAAATGTTCATGGGAAATTTTAAAAGATCTTGAAGCACTGCTTTTCCCATGGCTATAACTAAATATCTGGCAGAAAGCAACTCTAAGGAGGAAGGACTTAGAGTGGCTCACAGCTTAAGGGGGAACATTTCAACACACATGGCAGCTCATGACAGCTCACTGTTATGGCCAGTGGAGTATGAGGCTGCTTGTTTGCAACTCTGGTGGACAAAGAAGCAGAAAGAAAATAATAAGCCAGAAGCAGAGCCAGGATATAACCGGCTCTAAGGACACCCCTACTGCCTTCCTTCAGCTAGGCCCTACGAAAGTATCCATAACTTCCCACTCAGCACCTCCAACTGAGGATCAACTACTCAGATGTATGAACCTGTGGGGACATTTCACATTTTAACTATGATGACATTTAATGCGATAAAAGTTCACTTTTTATCACATCTATTTATTTATGTGGGGAGGGGTGTGTGCGCTCCCATGCCTGGATATGTGGGTATGGGCGTGTGCTCACCTTGCCCATTTAGAGCTTAACATTTAAATGATGACTCTAGTTGCTGTTGAAGACAGTGATGATCTGTCACTTAGACTGGAGCCGAGGTGACAGAGTGTGTGCACCATGTGGTAGTGCTAATGCCAACTCCCCATGGCTCTCTTTTTCCTCCCCCACTCCCGTCCCCACTAGAGCCATGGTCTTCTTTTGTTGACTTCCTCATTCCTCAGCTCTGTGGGGCCCAATCACATACTGCATAGGTCTGATTGCTGCTGTTGCTCCTCTGCAAGCAGATAGATCAGCCTGTCTGTGCTCAGATTCCCTTCCCTCGCCCCTCACTGCCTATCGAATGCCCCCAGAGATGCCCACACCACCCTCTTTTCTAGTTCTTGGATACTTCCATATTGCTTGGCTTTGGGTTCCATGTCCCGCTCCTGGCACAAACCCACTCGTCCAACTGACTCTGAGCAGGGATTTCTTCCCTTGCTGAGCCCAGCCCTGCTGCCCCAGCCATCTCTGTCCTCCTAGTGTTGCTGTTGACTTCCTGCCGCCTTCAAGGAATTTTCAGTGCCACTCTTTATGAAGTCCTTACTGTTTGCTTCTCATTCCCTAGCTCTAACCCTCAGTTGACTAGTCTGAAGGTCTTCTCATCTCTTGCTGCTATGTTGGATCCTTTGCCCCTTGCACACTGTGAATGAGCAAGGTAGGTGGGCATCTGCTGGGTACCTCCTTCCATCTCACCGGCCTCTCATCCTGACACTTCACACCTGTACAAGGAAACCACTCCCTGCTATGCGAAGGCGCATAGGCTGAAGGAGTGAATTTTCTGAGGCTGCAGTCTCAGAGGGCAGGCAGGCCAGCCTGGAGAGGTTTGGATGACATTAGAAGTGGAAATGCTGGCAGAGCTTTCGGCAAGATTTTCAGTGTCAGAGCAAAGTGATTCATGTTAGTGTGTGTGTGTGTGTGTGTGTGTGTGTGTGTGTGTGTGTGTTTATGTATGTATGTATGTATGTGAGTACTGGGCATAGAGCACACCTATGCTACCTTTAAATCCCCTCTGTGAGTCTGTGCGTTCCCGCCCTTCTTTCATGGAATGTTTCTGTGTGTCTGCCTTCTATAGATTCCTGTTGACTAGCTGTGGATGCCACACATCTCCCTCTGACCCTAGCCCCCTTTTCAGAATCATCCCTGAGTTGTCAGTGGTGTTCCAGACAATGCAAGGGTTATCAGTCCTACAGACAGCTAGACCAAGAGCATGGGAAGTGAGCATCATCTTCTCCGTCCCCTGCCCTCTCTCCTGTGACTGCCTCTGGGTTGACGCCTCTGCCTTAACTTCCCCAGAGCATCCAGACCTTGCATCCACTTTCACCTTTCTTCTTTCCTTTGGGTGCTGTCTCCACCCACATGGGCACAAGTTACACCCATCTATCTGGGGGCCTCCGGGATGTGTACCGACCTTGCTTGAATGATTCCCGGGACCCTGGGATCCCACTTCCAGGGCCATGCTCTGCCTAACATCAGTAACATACAAGATTCCGGAAACAGAAACCCCGTCATGGCGCCCAAGGCTTTTGCCAGGCAGGGAGGCCATGATGGTTGCCTTCTCTATGTGTCTGTGAACAGGCACTGGACTGAGCAGCGCTGCCTCCTTCATTTCTCCAGAGCCAAGGAGAGGCCTCTGCACTCTTTATGAAGTACTTTCTTCTTCCCGCTTGAAAACCCTGACCCAGCACTTCGCATCCTGTAAAGTAGCACCCCCTTTTCCCTGACAGTATCTGACCTGGTTTTTGGCTGCAGTCGGGAGTCTGTCTTCCCTAAGGTGCCAGGTAACTCGAGCCCAGGCCCCCAGCTCGAATTTCTCACACACTATTGCAATTTTCTCTCCCAGCCAGCAGATGCTTAGAGACAGGGCCTGTGTCTTGCTTGCCTAGGTACTTTCAGCACCTTGCATGCAGCCTGGAAGTCACAGGTACTCAGATATCGAGCTGCTTGAATAGAAAGATCAAAAAGGCCCCTGGTGTTGGCAGCTGCAGGGAGAAATAGGGGCTGCAGGTTAGGAAGAGAAAGTGCAGGCCAGGCCGCGGGTGTTTATTTGTTTTCTGATAATAAAAGCGCCAGAAGAAAAGGTAACAAAGGAAAGGCAGTCCTAACTCTTCCGAGCCTTCCTCTTCTTGGGAGCAGAGCCAAGGCGACGTTAGAGGAATCTAAAGTTTCTGGGGAAAGTTGGCCATTGTAGGGCACATCAAGAAGGTAGGTGTATTGCATTTTTTTCCTGGCACATGGTCGAACATTTACACTGTAGGAGTGAGTCCTCAAGGACACTTTAGTTCCGAGATTCTGCAGAATATAGTCTTGAGGAAGTCTTTGAAATGGAGAAGTCCAAGACAAGATGTTGCTTTGCAGGGTGTAAAAAGAATCCACACAAATGCGCTCTGTGTACATTATTGCCTGGATGGCTCGCTACAAGCACGCTCCTGCCTGATAAACTCCATTCACCACCCCAGAGACAGTGGAGAAGGAGCCCAGAGCCAAGAAGGAAGGGTATGGAGCCCGGAACCAAAGTCAACGGCAAAAGAAAGATCTGAAAGGAAGGACATTCTAGCTCATCTTTAGTTTCCTTTCATGCTTTATGGCACCTTGGAAGGAACAAAAGCTTTACAGAGAAAAGGCTGGCTTGGCAGAGGACTGTTCCCTCCTTGCTTGCTTTCCTGTGTTCTTAGCTTTGCTGTTTCCCCACAGACCAATGCCAAGACGCCGGGTTGAACATCCATCTTCACTTTTCTTTTCTCCCTCCTTTTTCTCTCTTCCATTTCTTTAATAGTTCTGGCAAGAAGAGCGGAAACAAATGTGACTCACTGTGCTCTGGGGCTTAGGTATCCACCTCCAGGGTTATCTCACTCCTCCCCCATCCTCTCCTGCCTCTCCCTCCTCTCCCTCTTCAGCATCCTTTCTGGGCTCCTGCTTCTCCCTCTGCTCCTGCTTCTTCCCCCACTCCTGTTTTTCCCTCAACTCCTGTTTCTCCCTCAACTCCTGCTTCTCCCTCCTCTCTTGCTTCTTCCTCAACTCCTGCTTCTCCCTCCACTCCTGCTTCTCCCTCCACTCCTGCTTCTCCCTCCACTCCTGCTTCTCCCTCCACTCCTGCTTCTCCCTCCTCTCTTGCTTCTTCCTCAACTCCTGCTTCTCCCTCCACTCCTGCTTCTCCCTCCACTCCTGCTTCTCCCTCCACTCCTGTTTCTCCCTCAACTCCTGCTTCTCCCTCCTCTCTTGCTTCTTCCTCAACTCCTGCTTCTCCCTCCACTCCTGCTTCTCCCTCCACTCCTGCTTCTCCCTCTACTCCCGTCTCTCCCTCCTTTCTTCCTCCCTCCTCTCCCTCTTCTGTATTTTTCCCTCTTCTGCACCTCCCTTCTCTCCACCTCCCACCCCTGCTTTTCTTCCTTCTTTGTTCCCTCTCTGTGAAGCAATGCTTCTGGATATCCCTGGCTCCTCCACTGGAAGCAGAAGGACTTTGGTCAGCAAAGGGAGCATTCTGGAGCACAGCTCCCGTGTGATTTCTGAGGCCACATGTCATCCCAGCGCTCTCCCGATCCACAGTTGTGCCCATCTTTGGCTGCCTCCCTAGCTCAGGTCACATTCACTATTTTCTCCCAGCTCGTCTTTGTTCCACATCTGCAGTCCACAAGCAGGCAAGCCAACTGGGCAGGAAGTTAGGATTGCCACACACTGCTGAATGAAGTCAGGGACCAGCCTATCAAATTGCTGATTTTCTCAACTCCGTCCAAATGAATTTCTGGATAAACAGTGCTTATGAAGACGTCTTTGAATAATTCTATTCAGTGAAACACCAGGTTTTTATTTCCCATTTTACTGTGTTTTTCTGGACACTGTAGTCTAATCATACTGAAACATTTTGTTTTTAGGGCCCGTGGAAACGCTGATGGCTGAGCTGCCAAAGAATGGAAGCGTTAGTTCATAAATGAACACAAAGCCAGTGGTATTTAGCCAGATTCTGTTTAAGTCTCATAATCTTCTGGGCCTGCAAAAATTCAGCTGAGAAGCATGGAGAAGAGGTTTTCTCTAGGGATCCCTTGGCACCTTCTGCTTCCGCTTGGACCAGAAATACCATGAGAACATCTTTTTTTTGCCCCCCCCACCCCTGTAACATTTCAACACTGTGGCTTTCACTTGCAGATGGAGAGGAACAGAGGGAGCAGAAGAGGAAGGGAGAAAAACACAGCTGAACTTTTCTTAACCTAGAAGTTATTGCAGCTTTTATTTGAAGGTGCAGGCCAGAACCTCCTCAACTGAAGCCAATTGCCTTGTCCTAGGAAACCACGCAGGGACCTGCTACCCACATAGAGTTCCTGTGGAAGGTAGTCATTTCCCACCGCGTCCTGAAAACCTTGAGTCGGGGTTCACCTTCTGACCCTGCCACCCCTTCATTAGCCTTATTCCTTCACCCCTGTCACCGAATCAGAAATTAAGCCATACATCCAACCAGACACACGCTGGTTGCTCATTCAGTGTGTGTGTGTGTGTGTGTGTGTGTGTGTGTGTGTGTGTGTGTGTGCAGGTTGGGCATGGTAACAGGATGTGCTTGCCAATGGCTATAATGTTTCATTCTGGGGTCAAGAAAGTGTTCTCAGGTTGACTAAGGAGATGGCTGCACCACTCTGACGATGTCCTTTAAAATGAATGGATTGTGTGTATGTGAATTTTATCTCAATTATGCAGTTATATTGAAAAGAAAGAAATAGACATAACCTTCAGGCCTTTGTGATGAGACTTGGCAACTTTTCCCTTGAGGATTGGCGTCCACCTCCCCATTGGTCTACTCTGGCTTTCTTAGATCTGTGTTGCATGTTGGTGAAATAGTTGCTTTGCAAAGACAAGGACCTGAGTTTAATCCCGAAAACTCACATTTAAAATTCTGGTTGTTGTGTTATGTGGTTCCAATCCCATTGCTGAGGGTTTGGAGACAGATAAAATTTGGGTCTACTGGCCGGCCAGCCTCACATATGTGGTGTGTTCTAGGCCAGTGAGAAACTGTCCACACACACACACACACACACACACACACACACACACACACACGCACGGAAGGGGACGGAAGGAAGGGAGGGACAGAGAGAGAGAGAAAAGAGAGAAGAGAGATGGGGAACAAATCACTAAATACAGCTTTGAGTTTTAGTTACTGAAAGCCCACGCATGCTCCGCCGGCTCTTGCTTCAGCTAGATTTAACCCACTAAAGCTAGGAGCTTGTGCAGCAGAACAGAGCCATTCCATAAGGCCATGCTAGACCCACCTGCTAGCTACAGGAATGGGAGGGGCCCAGCTTAGATTAGCCTATAGCAGTGGAGACGTGCAGCTAAGCTACAGACTCCCCAGATGTGCCAGATGTTAGGGATAACTGTTTTGTTTACTGCCTAGTGCTGAGTTATTTGTTCTGTGGCGATAGCTGACAGTAATTAAACTTTTTGAGATCCAAAACCTGTGAAGAAGAATCTGAGCACCAATTGATTCCCTGGACTTTCAGCCACTGTTTGTTTTTCCTGGCAAACCTCTTTCTTTCCTGAAGTCCCAACAGAACTAGTGCTTGGTTAGATAAAACCTACTGGTTACGAGTTGTGTGTCCTCAGATGGCACAACTGACCTGCTGGGCTGTGACAGCTAACTTTAGTTGTCAATTTACCACAGCCTGAAATCATCAGGGAAGAGTCTCAGGGACGGACTGTCTATATTGGGTTGGATCTGAGCAGCATGACTGTTAGGGATTATCTTAAATGGATTGACGTATGAAGACCCAACCCACTCTGGGTGGCACCATTCCCTAGGCTGACCTGTAAGAGTGAAGAAATGAAGCTGAGTACAGGCACGCAAGAGGGCATGCGTGTGCTCCTTTCCCTCTGCTCTTGGCTAGATGTGATGTGCCTAGATATAGGTTTCTGCTGTCTTGACTCCCCTTCTGTGATGGACTGGATAGCCTGGAACTGTGAGCTGCAACAAAGCCCTATCTCCACATTTTTTTGGACAGGGTGTTTTATTCCAGAAATGGAACAGACACTAGGACACAGGCACTTCCTGGAAGTGGCAGCTTGGGGCAGTTTCACAAAGTGAAACTTGGGTTATTTGGCCACACATGGGCTGCACCTGCAGAACCCTGTTGCATCCATCACATTCACTCTTGAGTACTGGGGGAAACATCTCAGATAAGCATAAACTAGCGGAAGATTGTGTTCATATCCAACCATATGGAAAGTTTCTGCTTTGAGGCCAAGGAGCCTAGCAGGGGTCAGACTTGGGACAGGACAGGCAGGAATAGAATGGCAATCAGAGGCTACCTGTGGGGCAGCCAGAACCTAAAGCATGCTTCTGAGGAACTGAGGGACTTTTGAACACTTTATGGGGAGTGGGATGGCTGTCTGTGGTTTTAGATAGAAGTATCTACAAAGAACGCAGAAATATTTGTTTGTTTACTTACTTGTTTGTTTGTTTACTGACTATTTCCCAGACAATAGGGTGTGAGAACACATTACAAGGCAGAAACCTTGTACTCAGGGTGAGAAGTGAGCTGGAAGTAAAGAATGCGCACAGCTCACGCTGTGCCTCACCCCAGAGGGACGATTGTGCAGAAAGCAAACACCAGCATCCAAGGACCAATAAGAATGGAAGAATTCCGAACACGTAGTCTGCACAACATCAGCCCTGTTCACTATACCCTTCTGCCTTGGTGTGGCTATCAAATGTTGACATGGGCTAGTAGGCCAGAGGATTGAAATTTAAATCTTATCGGCTTCTCACTGATTTTTATCCAACGTTAAGTAATCAAATAGAACTTGTCGTAGCCTGGGGAGAGAAGACTGCGCAATGAGTAGATGCATGAATTTGTGTCCTAACACTTGGACAAGCTGTTTGTTTTCTAGACTGTACTGAGTAATAACTAAGCTTCAAACCTCTGCCAATGACACCAGCTTCCCAGTGCCAATGACAACTACCCTCACATACCCATCAAATGTAGGCCCGTGTGAAGTGCCCACTCTTTACAAGATTCGCAAAACAGAATCGTGTTCCTATGTTTAGATCCTAGAAAATGCAAGGGTATGGCTAGGGAGACAGATCAGCAGATAAAAATGCTTGATGGACAAGTGCGAGAATCTGAGTTTGAATCTTCAGAACCAACATTGAAAGTCAGGCATTTGCCATGCGTCTACCTGTAATAATATACTAGCTATGTGAGGGGAGGAGATAGGAGAATCACTGAGGTGTACTGGCTGCCAGCCTAGCTCCAAGTTCAGGGAGAAACCCAGTCTCAAAGTAATAAGGTGGAGAGTGATAGTACAGGATGCAGTGATCTCTTCCTCTATCTTCCATGGGCACACACACATACACACGTGAACACACATGCACACACACACAAACACACACATGTGTATACACATGCCCGCGCGTGCACCATACACACATACAAACACATACACACACATATACAAACACTCACACATGCACATACACACACATACACACGTGTACACACATGCACTCACACACAAACACACACATGTGTATACACATTCCTGTGCGTGCACACATGCACACACAAACACATACATACACATACAAACACACGCACGCAAGCACATACACATGCACACATACACACATGTGCACACATGCACGTGTGCATACACACACACACACACATCCTTGAGAGGATGGCTTTAACAACATTTGGAGTCAAATTATTTAAATTAGAATTTTGAGAGCTCATAGCAAGACAACCAGCACATTCAGGAAAGATTTGTATTGGTGCTATGGGCTGGCAAGTTTGATTTCTATTGTTGCTGAAGATGATGTAATTGTGGCTTAATAAGAAATATTATTAAAGGGATTATGAGCTTTCTTGGCAAAACCCAGGGAGAAAAGGTCAACAAGAACACCCACCTACAAAACCTCTCATGTATTTGAATTTAAAACGAATCCCACTCTACAAGAAAAGCATAAAGCCAGGAAAACAGAAAACAACACCATTCAAAAGGAGAGTTTATAAAAAAAAACTAATTTATGTTGACTTTATTATTCTCTTGGTAAAAAGAAACTTCCACATGAAATGAGGACTTTTGAGCTCTAACTTTTAAGGAATTGGCATGCTTGCATCAATTTTTAAAAGGTTTTATAACTAATGAACCCAGATTTCTTTTGGCATGGCATAAAATCCATTTGTAGAGCTTTTAATTAAGGATGCAGCCTAGGCAATTAAAAGGAAGAGAAGGGACCTCATCCAGCGTCCTGTGAGAACTCCAGGCAGAAAAATTATGGTAATGCTGTGTGTCCTGAAGCCGTCTCTGAGTGTCAGAGAAAGTGCTGGGGAGTCACCCCCACCACACAAGGACACTCCGGTAAGGCTAATAATTAGGAGCATTTAATTTTGATGAGCATGGGCCTTGTTTACCTCTAATCTCCCTGGTATTTGCTGGGGGACTGGGAGCCAGCAGGAGGATCATCTAAGATTGAGTTCAGAAAGCAGAGACCGGGTCAAACTCCCATCCCATAATACAAACACTGCAGTTGCCTCATAGACAGGGGAATTCCTAATGTAGGTTTTAATATTTAAAGTTGTCAGTGCCATTATTGAGAATATTAGGATGCTTTCGTGCTTAACTGATTAAAATTACATTTGGAATAATAAATGACATGTAACGTACAAATAGCTGTCTACTCCCACAATATATATTTTTTAAAGTCTGAAAAGTCTGAACAACTGTAATAGAAAGTGGCCTGAGGTACTTCAGGGACACTTGGGTTGGGGGGAGGATATAAACTGGAGCCAGCTGTTATGTTGTAAGAGAGTTTGACACACGTCTGGAAAGAGCCTCTGCCCTCATCAAGTTGAAGGGAAGTCTCCTCTGTAAGCATAGGCACACTTCCTTCCTGGCCTCTGGATGACTGAAGATCTGTTAAGGTAAGTCTTAACCCTGCTGGGACAATCCAGCCCTCAGGTTGACCTACCAAGCTTTAGTCTTTTATGAAACATACAGGACAAACTTCGAATGTATTGTGTGTGCTTGCTAAAGCTGTGTCGGGTCCTTATCAAAACCATTTCAGCTCCATTTTCTTTTCAAGAAGTCTTTATTTTTACTTTATGTGTACGGGTGGGTGCTTTGCCTATACAGCTAGGTGCTGTGTGCTTGCAGTGCCCGAGGAAGCCAGAAGAGGGTGTCTGATTACCCTAAAATTGGAGTTACAGACAGTTGTGAAGTGCCATGTGGGTATTGGGCACTGAATTCAGGTCCTCCACAGGAGTAGCCAGTGCTTTTAACCACTGATCCATCCTTCCCGATCCCCGCCCTTCAGTTCAATTCTTTAGGGTCAAAACCACACACAAAGCAGCACCTTTCGATGTGTCTCCCAGAACATTGGGCCCCATCCTTCTTAGGTAGTCTTCCTGGTGGGGAAGATGAGCTCATACCCATAGTAAGGCCCCACATTCTCCACTGGAGGTTTGAGAACCAGCTTGTGGCATCTGTGCATCACTTGGTAATTTTTCCAATTTCCCAACCAAAGCACCAGAAAGATCCCTGGGTTCTTCCCCTGTCCTCACTCCAAAGTGTACCTGGAGAATGGGACAGATGCTCTGTGCCTCCAGGATGAAGGTCTAGATGAGCATGAAGTGCCCCAGGCATGAGAAGTGGTAAAGTCATCACTGCCTCCCTGAACACACCAGCCTCTCCTTTAGTGCGAAAAATGACAATTCTTTTTATAAAAAAATTCATATATTTCTCAAACAGCTTTAGCTTTTGAGAAAAATGACGGTCCTGTGCGAAGTGCTCCCATACACACCAACAGCATCCCCACTCCTTCCTATTCCTATTAGCACTTGCATTAGCAAGGGACCGCTGTGACAGTAGATGGACCTGTTGGATGACGACCCAGCCCACAGCCGACATGAGAGCTCTTTCTTAGAGGGGCAGAGTCTGTGAGCCTTGATAAATGAGAAACAATGTGGGCTTCCCCTGCCAGCGGCACGCAGAAGAGCTCCCTGCCCTAAGAAATCCCCGGTGGCTCACCTCTTCAACCCTCCATCCCTCTAAAAATAGGGATGGGATCGTGTTATTCCCGTTTACAATTATTAAATTAAAATGGCTCCCCAGTGCCTCCTGAATTACACACCAGCCTATTAATCTGCTGTGCCCCACTTCACCTGCAGGAGTTCCCCAAAAGAGCCTGAGCCCTAAGCGGAGAGCACAGGAAACTTTCATGCTACAGATGATTTTTGACTTCCACAAAACTTGACCATCACTAATGCGCTATCCTGGACCACAGCATTGGCTTTGAGATGTGGGCATAAGCCCTACCACTCTCTACCTGCCTGACCCTGAGTTGGTGCCCACCAAGCAAGTCTTCCGAGATCAAAGCCTCATTGAAAAATATTTATTAAAAAAAAAAAAAAGGAAGTTCGGTGCAATCACATGGGCAGTTGGAGTACATTTCTTTCACTCATGTAAGAAGCATTTCCCAGTGGCCAAGTTGGAGTGCCCAGCCCTTCCATGTGGCTATCATATTGGTTGCTTTTTCTACACTGCTGGCTTTCCATAGGACACTTTCGAAAAGTCCTGAGTGTTATCTTCTCTGGCTCTCTTTCTACCTTGCCCTCCCATCCCCCACCCCGATTTAAATCTTTTTGGTGGGTCACTTACAAGGGAAAAGTGTTCTCTGGATACCACGGGGCAATTGCCCATACGCCCTCACAGCGCTGGTGATGGCACACACAAGGCCCAGGCAAACTCAAGCCAGACAAAATTCCAGCATGCAGAGAGGAGATGAACATGAACTATTGGCACTGGATAGCTGCTGGGAGAGGGAGACTTGTTGTTGTTGTTTTATTTTTTTTTAAAGGGTATGACTTCTGGTAGGTTGATCACCCTCCAGTGAAAGCCACACATCCAAGTTGGGGTGTACGTGGGAGAAGTTGGTTTATGGGGGATGAATATGATCAAAACACATTGTATGGAATTCTCAAAGAACTAATAAAAGTGAGATGTCAAAAGAAGCATGTACACACTCTCACACACATAGTACACACATACACACACATACACACACACTCACACACACACACACACACTATACTGCTCACGCAGGAAATATCACCAGCACATAGACACAGAAATGAACATGGTTCTCTAAGTTGCTTTCAGGTCAGCCATTAAATCCAGTGCCTGCACAGAGCTGACGGAACATGGACTAATCAACACTGGTTTGTGTGCTCAGTGCTCACAGCCTTCAGTTTGATGCACCGTCGTGGCGTCACCAACGATTTCCACGATTACAGCTCTGGGAGCTTTTGCATGCGATGCCCTGTCAAAGCAGCACGGCGTGGGGACAGTGACATTTTGTGCCTCCTTTCACTCTGAACTCTGTGTTCTCGTCGTGCTTTGGTTCTGCCCCCACCACAGCCATGGCCACCTGAGCCGACGTCCCTGTGAAGACCCTGCTGCTCTCTTGTCCCTGCTGAGGGCCTCTCTGACTATTTCATCAAGAAAGAACTGGATTCTGTAAATCATGAATTCTGTTTTTGTTTGTTTTTTTTTTCTGAATAAAGCCTGTTTTGTTGTTGTTTGGTTTGTTTGTTTTATTTCTTGGACAAAATTGGGTTGATGCTTTCAGTTTTGGGTCTCATCTCTTGTAAATGGAAACTACCTGTTTTTAAAAAATGTTTGAAAAACCCCACCAAGGAACTAACTGGGGACCTCAGCTTGGGCACCTGGGAGCCCCTCTAGGGTCAGGTCTCTTGCCAACCCTAAAGTGGCTCCCTTAACTAAGAATTGTGGTTCCGTGCTCCCCGTCCAACCTTCCTTTATCCCAATCCTCCTGTTTTCCCAAGGCCCGACCTCCTTCTGAAATGACCCTATCCTAGAGCAATACTGACGAATACCTTGCATATCATCATAGAACCTTCATCTGGTGATGGATGGAGATAGAGACAGAGATCCACACTGGAGCACTGGATTGAGCTCCCAAGGTCCCAATGAGGAGCAGAAGGAGGGAGAACATGAGCAAAGAAGTCGGGACCACGAGGGATGCACCCACCCACTGAGACAGTGGAGCTGATCTATTGAGAGCTCACCAAGACCAGCTGGACTGTGACTGAAAAAGCATGGGATAAAACTGGACTGTCTGAACATGGCGAACAATGAGGGCTGATGAGACGCAAAGGACAATGGCACGGGGGTTTGATCTTACGTAATGTGATGGCTTTGTGGGAGCCTAGCCAGTTTGGATGTTCACCTTCCTAGATATGGACGGAGGTGGGAGGTCCTAGGTCTTACCACAGGACAGAAAACCCTGACTGCTCTTTGGACTGGAGAGGGAGGGGGAAAGGAGTGGGGGGAAAAGGTGGGAGGAGGGAGCATAGGGTGGGAGGAGGGAGCGTAGGGTGGGAGGAGGGGGAGGCTGGGAGGAGGTGGAAACTTGTTTTTTTTTTTCTCCTTTTCTCAATAAAAAAAAAAATCAAAAAAAAAAAAGAAAGAAAAACCCCACCATATAAATGTCAGTCTTTCTTGGATAAACATTTAAACATATTAATTTGCCTCCACAGATCTCTCTAGACATATCCTGTATTTGCCTGTAGCCAACTCATGGGTGTCCCATTACCACTGTGTATTTTCTTCAATGTGTTATGATTTTCTTCCTAAACTGTGGTTTGTTTGGTAAGTCTCTTAGTTTTTAAAATGTGTCTCAGTCTGTTTTTCTAATTAAGATGATTCAAATATCTTCTTGATGGATTGTTCTTGCTGTAATGGAAGGTGGTTCATTTATTTTAATTATTATTTTCTCTGTATCAGTAATGTGTTTTTCTTTCAGTTTGGTTGTATTTTTGTATGTCTTTATTAAGGTTGCTTTTGGTTCGCTCCGTTTTGGATCTGTTTCTCATAAGAAGCATGTGAGTTTTAAATACTCCTGATTTTATGATTCTAGTATATCTGTATCAATTCAGTAATGAATACCTTTAGAATAAGAGAGATCCAGCTTCCTATAATCAACAAGTATCTTTGTGTGGTTTTATTCTTCCTTGTTCTCTGAGGCTTTCATTTTCCTTCTGGTTTCCTCCAAAATTTTCTCTAAGGATCTGAGATTATATTGTACTCCTTCTCCGGGTAGTTAGCTGAAACTACTTAACTTTTATTTTAAAATAATAAATAGGAACCCAAGCCTGATGGTGCAACCTGGGATCACAGCTACCTAAAATACAGATGTTGAGGTATCCCAACTTCAGGCTTACCTGGGCTACAGGATACATCAGTCTACAGAACTTAGTGAGACCCTCATCTCAAAATAAAAAATTACATGAGTTGGAGATGTAGCTCAATAGGAAAGCACATACCCAGGAAGCAAGAGGCACCAGGTTCAAACCCCAGCACCACCATAAAATAATAACACAACCAGTATCACCTCACGTCTACATCAAACTTCAGTGCAAAGTTGGGGTTCTGGCTAACTTTAGCTACCCCATAAACAGTTGCTCTGTCTCACCCCATCCTCCTTGTCATTGTTTTCTGAGCTTGAGTTCACTGTACAAAGCACACACAATTAATTATGATTCCTTATTGTCCTCCTCCATTCTTTCCTCCTTGCTTCTTTTCTTCTTTCTTTTCTCCCTCCACCCACTTCTCTCTTTTTCTCTTTCTCTTTCTTTTTAAATGTCTTGTTATGTAGTCTAGGTAGGCCTTGAACTCTCAATCTTTCTACCTCAGCATCCTGAGTGCTACTTAGACATCTAACGCTAGAACAAACTATGATTGTTATATAAAAAAAAACTTGAATAATAGAGAAAAGCATTAAGAAATTAGAAACTGTATTTTAAAATTTCTATATATGAATACACACACACACACACACACACACACACACATATATATATATATATATATATATATATATATATATATATACACCCACTGGCCATGATATGATGATACATACTTATTTTATATTAACTTGATAAATACAACATTGAGTGTAATTGTTTTTTATTTTCCCCCTCAACATATGGTCATCTTTCTAGTCAGTAAAATTCTCTGTAAACCTATGTCCACTGTTTATTATTTATCAGTGTTTTGATGGCTGTCTCCTAATTTAATCAATCTTAAGACTATGTAAGTTATTGCTAGTCTTATGACTGAAAAATTGCACGGTGAGTATTTGAGGCCCTGTGGTAGTCCTCTATCAACCACCCCTGCCACCAGATACAGCTGTGCTCCTTTCTCAAACCCAACTCTGATGTCTGCAGGACTGAGGGGTGGAAAGGGGTCCGGTTGTAAGAGCAAACGCCTACTTATTGTCTGACAGGAGACAAGTTGCACACAGGGACAGGGGTGACCAGGCAAGTTTCAAAAACGATGTCTTGGGAATGTTTCCCTCAGAGAAAAAAAAGCACTCATGGAAGGGTTTCCAGAAAATACAGGGCATCTTGTAAGTATGGGGAGCTCTTCAGAAAGGAGGTCAGGAGAAGGCAGGAAAACATGGAGACTCAGGGAGTCAGCTCCATGGCAGACAGTGGTGTCCAGCAAGAGGGCAGGAACATGAGTGACCGAAGGTGTCTGGTCTGAAGAAGAGTAGTCAGTTTCACAGGATGCATTTGCCGATTACAGGTCACGGGGGAAGTATGGTGTGCTGAGTGAGAAACGTGACTGTGGGCTCTGAGGAACTGTGAGGTCAAACCAAGCCTTTCTCTCCGAAGTTGCTTCTGTCAGAGTGTATTGTATCATTTCGATGAGAAAGTGACTGTGACAAACGGTGATGACACATTGCTGGAGAAGCCATGACAACCAGGGTAGCCAGTCACCTATGCTCTGAGAGCAAAGGACAGTGGAAAAGAAAGTGACGTAGGAAGAATTCTGCCTGAGACAAGCGACACTGGGCCTGGGAAGCAATGCTGAGGTCGGGTTAATTCCACAAGTCTAGACTTCGTAAGAGCAGCCCAGGCTGCAGACACATGGACTCATGGGAATATCAGGGTGAGATCTGTGGCACTGGACTGGAGAGCACACACTGGATGCAGAGTGGGACCCAGAGCTGACAGAGAACTCAACAAACCAGAGAATGCGGTCCAGACAGGTGTGGACTGAAGAGAGGATAAAGAAGGAGATGGAGATGGAAGGGGAGAAAAGCCCCTGAAGGCTGTGTTTGAAGAGCCAAGGTCCCAGCGTGGCACCCCACACTCCAGCCAGAGCTCCTCTGTGTCTTATCATTGCAACATGAGATCAGCTTGCACGGGTCAAGGTGGGGTCTGAGAACACCTGTGCTACTCAAGCCCAGGGACTCCAGGCAGCTGGCTCAATGACATCATTTAAGCCCTTTAAGCCTCGACAGGAACCCACACAGATTGCAGCAATGTTGACACCATGGTGTGGGCCCCTCATCAGTCTCGGGGTTAAAGTAGCTCTCCTCCTTTGAGAGCCTGCATGCCTAGCAGAGCAAAGTCTGGAACCAGAAGGAACTGCATTCAGTGCAGTAAGGCCAGCTGGCACCTGACAGCACATGCCACCCTGGGGTGGGTGACAGCTGGAAGGCAGTGTCCCATTGTGCCTTCCTGATGGAAGCCACAGACATGGATACAAAGAAATTCAAATTAGTAGTAGAGTAAAAAAAAAATCACTGGGGACAAGCAGGTGTCCAGTGTCCCAGTTAGCAGCCTAGAGTCACTCAGAGCACCGCACACTGGCTGCTTTTGCATCACAGTGAATGGCCGCAGTATCACACATCACAGCCAAGAATGGATGCAAACTGTAAATCAAAAACATAAAATATATGAATGGAGAGAAAATGCATTCTGGCTGTAAGAAGAGACATCTGTTGGGCTCCATATAATATAATTAACAACTGGAACCAAGTGGAAGCAGAGGATTGCCCTGAGCCCCCTGGGAAGGAGCCTGTTTATCGTGATGACCTCCTGAGGCCCAGGAAGAAATTTACAGGGTCATCTGAGACCACCAGGAGGGAGAAATGCTTTTGCGGGGAGAAGGGATGTTCAACGTTTAAAAATGTTTGCATACCTCTCAAAATGAAGAGGAACTGAACCAGCTTGTATAGTGACGTCATTCTGCTCCCCAACGCTGGTAGTGATGAATCTTCAGTGGCCCTGTTGCTTTCTCCTTTCCAGAAAAATACACACAGGTGTTTGTTCATGCTTATTGGTCTGCTCCCCCAAGGCCCATTAGTCTGTGACGAGCTACCATGAGTTCATCCCTTCAGTTAAATCAGACCACATGTGACACTGAGAGACGGGAGTAACTTTCAGCTGCCTTTTCATTTTGTTGGGGTGAAGGAACAACTTGAGAAGTTGTGACAGTGGCAGAGGTCCCCGCTGATTATGCAGGTTGCTCAGGTCATGCCTAAGTCCCAGCCCTGAGCACACCAAGTCTCGGTGCAGTAGTCAGTATTACTGTAGGTGACAGGCTCAGGCAGCTGTCCTAAGGAAGCACACTGATTTTTCTTACTCAAAAAATAAGTTTGAGTCAAAGACTGCATACTTAATGCTAGGAAGTCCATGTGGGGTTTGAGGCAATTCACAGGAGGAGGCTTTGTCTATAAGCTTTCTTGCAGTGAGTTTCTGAGACATGGACAAACACAACAACAGCTTTAAGCTTTTTCTCTCAGTGTATCTTGAATGAAGGTACCTAACTGTGGAAAGGAGGTGTCTTAGTTAAGGTTTCTACTCCCATGAAGAGATATCATGACCATGGCAATTCTTATAAAAGAAGACATTTAAGGGGGTGGCTTACAGTTTTAGATGTTTAGTCCATTATCATCATGATGGGACATGGTGACATGCAGGCAGACATGGTGCTGAAGTTCAGAGTCCTGTATCTTGTTAGGTAGACAACAGGAAGTGGTCTGAGACACGGAGTGTAGCTTGAGCATATATGCAACCTCAAAGCCCACCTCTTTAAGAAAACACTTCCTCTAACAAAGTCATACCTACTCTAACAAGTCCACATTTCCTAACAGTGCCATTCCCTTTGGGGACCACTTCTCTTTCAAACCACCACAGGAGCTTTTATGGGGAATGATCTTCCAATCTCCACACCCCTCTTCCCAATTGGGCTTCTTGGTAACAACATTGGGAAAGTCAGGAGCCCGAGTTTCTGGGGGAACTTTCTATTGCTCATCTTTAAATGGCTTGATCTTCTTTTGCCAAGATCCAACAGACTTGCAGTCCTTCCTTCTCAGGAGTCTGCAGGAGGATAGCCTTGAATGTTGACACAAATATAAACCAATATTTAAGTATGGGATACACATACAATTCACATCATTGTTACAGCTGTAGACTTTGGCAACCATAGTATATGTATAGTTGTAGATGGTCATCGTTAATTGACAGCATTGACTATTGAGCAGTGGCACAACAACATAGTCTCTTGAAGGTCTGCAGGGCCCACATATCCCTTGTACCCACACAGTTCTTCCATGCCTGCGTTTTCAGGCAGGTATTATCCATTGCCTTGATTAGCTAACCTACTCCTTTGGCTTCAACAACCTTTTGTCCTACCATCTCCAATATCTTCATATCTCAAACTTTGGTCTCTACCTCATGGTGACACCTCTACCTGGAGACTCAGGTGACCTTGCACATACCAGCATGCCACACCATCTCTCTTTCTCTGCAAATGTCTTCATTGTTGGTCATCTTTACCCCCTCAACAACTGTATCTTAGTAGTCACTCTTAAAGTTCTGATCCTCTGACATCCTCCTCTGTAGTTCCAATAACCACTTGGGTGTTACTCTCTAGGAAGGTGATTCATCCCCAATATGGCATCTTCACCATCTTCCACACTCTGCTCCTCTGAGTGCATGGGATCATTCACCTCCATCCTCCATCTTAGGATAGTTGTTCTATCCCTTAGTGATGGAGATGCCCACTTTCCTTTTCTCCACATCCTCTGCAGGCTGCTTCCCAAACTACAGCTGTCAATGGTACTGGTGTCTGCTGGGCGACTGCCCCATCTCCTCATTGTTCTCCTTTGCCCACTCATCTTCTGGAAGTACAACTTCTCCCTCTACCACAGCTGCTTGGTATCTGGTTGACATGAAGTTCTGGTACAATATATTAGTCTGTTTTCTGCTTCTATACTAGAATGTCAGGTGCCAGGTTGTTCTAGAGAATGGGTAGTTATTGTTATAATGGAATGCCTGATTCTAGGGGGGTCAAAGAGAGTGGATACCTGTTTGGCTAGTGGTTCTAAAAGCTGGGAAGCCTAAGAGCATGCATTAACATGAGAAGAGCTTCATAAAAATACATCCAGGCCTAGGATACTCACCCTGTTTCATAGCATTCCCATCCTTTGGGGAGTCATCCTAACTGAGCATCCTTCCTAATAAGGTCAGTGTTTATTCTCAAAGATGTAGGCCTTGTAATGAAATACCTTTCATCAGACCACACCTTCCGACATCACTTTACTGAGTAGGGATTTAAAATATGTCACATATGAAGTCTGAGGTGCACACTCAAATAGATGCACACATCATAGCTTTTCTCTGCAATCCTGTAACAACACCTTGCCATAAGCTGTCACCTGTAGTTGACTCTTCTCTGTGCCCTGCTGTGCTGTCAAGGCACCAGTTCTTGGTACTTTCCTTCTGTCTCTTTCTTGCCACATGCTGCTTCCAAAAACAGCTCCTACTCTGTCCCCAAGTCACACTGCCTTCCCTGCTGTCTGCCAGGCTTGTGCTGTCTGAACCACACACTCTACCACCCAACTGAACTCCAAATGATCCTGCCATATCCTGGATGCCACCCCAGTTCTATCTCATCCATGAGACATACACTGTCTAGTGAGTGTCTCTGTCCCTCTAGCTCGTGCATTGCAACATGCATGCTTCTTCTGCCCCTTGTTTCCTCAGCAGTGAATGGTGCCATATTCCCTCTGGACAGCTTGCACGTAGGAAGCACCAATTGATATCCATTGTAGGAGCCAGTGGAGACTCAGCGTCTTCCAAGTTGGACTCTTGCGATGCCACACCTATTCCTAGATGTGTGTCACTCTTATACCCTTCTCCCCTGAGTTCCACATCCATATGCCCATTATTTTTCTCTGAGTTCTCATTACTAACAAGTGACTGGGCCTCAGCTCTGATTGTCCTTTTCAAAGACCTCTTTTCCCAGTCAATGGTACCACCGTGTCTTCCCGAGGCAAGCAGGAGTCATTCCAGAGGCCTTTCTTCTAGCTTCTCTCGTGACTTTCTAACCCATCACCAGCTCTGAAGGAACCACTGCCATGAATTCCTCCAGATGTTCTCCAGATACCATCTATGTGCTGAACTTTCTCTCAGTCATCAACAATGAGCAAAACTCCCCATCTGCAGTAGTTGCCAGGAAAGAGGAAATAGCCAAGGAAGATCTTTATGGTGCTATCTGGTCCAGAGTGAGATATGAACCCTTCATAAATGCTGGCCACCAGCAGTAGCTCTCGCCTTCCCTTTGGGCCTATTCTCTGCAAAGTATTGGGGTCTTTCTGGATTCATTTTCCTCAACCTCTAGTCTACAGAGATGCACAACAAAGGTATATATGCTAAGGAATTTTGATAGAGGCACACTGTCCATCCACTAGACTGTGAGAACACCCCCCCCACCGGGATCATGTGTTATCAAACATCAAAAATGTTGAAAAATACCACAGGATTCAATGAGTTTGGCTAACAAGAAAAGCACATTTGAAAACGCTGGATAACTGTAAATGGGAAATGTGGGTCAAAGATGGGCTCACCTTGGGCTCTGGCCTTTGTTCAATCTCTGGATGTTACACCTTGTTAAGGACCAATAACAACCAAGGTCTGTCAATTGAAGAAGTTGACATCAAAATCTCCATCTTTGTTCTATAGCCCAGTAAGATGGCGGGGATGGTTTCCTTCTTGGTGACCTCAATAATTTGTAATTTTACAGAGAATCAAGTGACATTTCCCCCAGTGGTATCAGTTCTTCATTTAGTTAGAATCCTTCTGAATAGTCTCGGTGCGTATGATACAAAAGTAGGCATAAAATTCATACAGACCATTGTTCTTCTAACTCCTATGGCACGGCATGAGCTCCTTTCAGTCAACAGGAACGAGCTAATAGAATTCGGGGTGGGGGGTGGCAACGTTGAGGAGCATGGCTACCTGACAGAGCAGTCTACCCTAGCCTGTGGGCACCATGGAGACTCACGAGGCCATCTTGAGCCCACATTGCATCTCTGCTGCCGGCACCAGTTAGAAGAGCTCACTCCTGTCTCCCAATGAGTTCTGACTAAACGCCATCAACCATATGACAGGGTCTAACAAATATCAGCACTCTGCCAGGTTCAATAAACACCCTTCTCAGGGTAATGGTCTTTAATGAGGACACCAGCCATCAGCTAGGTTGGGAGCACACTGTAATTATGGCTGGGCAAAGATGTCTGGAAGGAGACCTGTAACAATAAGGATCAGGACAATGCAGGGGGAGGGGCGCTCATAAAGAAAAACCACTCAAGCTCTAAACTTTGTGCTGGCAGGAGGGATAAAAAAAAATAATAACTCAAGTTTTAGGGATCATTTCCAAAACAATGTCAACAATTTATCCAGAGATCCGGGGGTTAAATAGTCACTCACGTAATCTGTGCCAAATTTTATACCTCTATAATTAAGTCAATGAGAGAACTGGTAACTTGCTTGATGGAGCACTTGGCTAAATTGGATCTATTACATGGAGCAAGGAGCACCTTCCATCAAAATAATCCTTTAGGGTCTGCCGGGAATGTCATGGATGTTTCCATCATAGCAGCTGAGACAGCCTTTGCCCCCAAGGAGCTCAATATATTATGGCTGTGTTTGTGTATGGCTCATCTTCCCAATTAAAAGACCGAAAGGTAAGACACCACTTTAGACATAGCCCACAAGCATGGAGGGGGGGGGCGCTGCTTCACGTTGAGATGGGAAGGTAGGCATGACTCATTGAAGGAGATGTATTGTATCACATTTATTCGTGGAAGGCTAATTTGTTGATTGCATGCACTGTGCAGGAGCTGAAGTGGCCCCGGGGAGGCAGAAGTGACTGAGACCCAACCCTGTCCAGTTGATGACAAAGTCAAGTGTGGGAGACTTGATAGGTCTAGAGGACAGGGAAGATTTTGACAGGTAAGTGAGGGCAGGGGAAGACTGTTCTATAAATTGACACAGTACAAGTGACTGAGATGCTGAGGTATACAGAGGGAACAGTTAACATGGAGAAAGGGCTAGGACGTCACTGAGTTATCTACTGTGTGTCCCAAAACACAGTGACCAGAGCTTTGCACGTTTTACACCAAGAAGGGCTCACAGAACTGGGAAATGTTTTTATTTCTTTTATTTTATTTTTTTAAAATTTATTTATTTATTAAGGATTTCTGCCTCCTCCCCGCCACTGCCTCCCATTTCCCTCCCCCTACCCCGATCAAGTCCCTCTCCCTCATCAGCTCGAAGAGCAATCAGGGTGCCCTGACCTGTGGAAAGTCCAAGGACCGCCCACCTCCATCCAGGTCTAGTAAGGTGAGCATCCAAACTGCCTAGGCTCCCCCAAAGCCAGTACGTGCAGTAGGATCAAAAACCCATTGCCATTGTTCTTATCATAATTTGATGAAGACAGAACTAGTAGCTGGGGAAACTCAATGAATCTCCTAGATGCTTGTGGCATGGAAGGAACAGCACAGGAACCACCTCCAAGTCTTTTTGAAAGGGTTTCGTCCAAGGGTTAGGCTAGCTCTCCAATCTGCCTACTTTATGGGTTGTGTACAGAAGGGAAGGACACAGAGACAGAGACCCACATTGGAGCACTGGACTGAAATCTCAAGGTCCAAATCAGGAGCAGAAGGAGAGAGAGCACGAGCAAGGAACTCAGGACCGCGAGGGGTGCACCCACACACTGAGACAATGGGGATGTTCTATAGGGAACTCACCAAGGCCAGCTGGCCTGGGCCTGAAAAAGCCTGGGATAAAACCGGACTCGCTGAACATAGCGGACTACTGAGAACTCAAGAACAATGGCAATGGGTTTTACTAGACCTGGATGAAGATGGGTGGTCCTTGGACTTCCCACAGGGCAGGGAACCCTGATTGCTCTTTGGGCTGATGAGGGAGGGGGACTTGACTGGGGGAGGGAGAGGGAAATGGGAGGCGATGGCGGGGAAGAGACAGAAATCTTTAATAAATAAAAAAAAAAAGAAGGGAAGGACAATCAGCAAGGAGCCATCGAAGGGAGAACTAAATAATGCCTGACAGAATCTAGTCAGATGAGTGATAGGATTGTAGAAAGAATGAATGACAGGCTTGGTAGAAAGAATGATCAGGCAGTATGTCCTGGTGATGGGGTGGGGGAAGAAGAATGGAATCAGGAAGGTTGGATGCTGAGTGTCTCTGTTGGTATCAGGTAGGCACTAGATGGGCTAGGGGAGTGGGATGGAACGTCTAGGGAGTTAGGCATGGCAAGGAGACTAGGGAAGGCATCTCATGTAGGAACTGGCTCTCTTCCAGGGTCCTATCAGCAAACTGTTTAAGTCAATTGGTGCCCCAGGGAGACAAGTACTCTCTTCCCTCACTTGCCTCCAAATAGGTTAATAGGTTGTTTTCAATCCCAGCCCAAATAGATAACACTAAAGGAAAACTGGAAAACAAAATTGGTGGCTTTAACAGTGTGCAGGATAATTCAAACTTTGGGGGAAGTGGAAAGTCTGGGTATTTGTTGAGCTCCTTGAAATGAAAAGCAACAGTTGCTATGGTAATTTCCAAGGAGGGCCCCCTGGGGGCCCTGTGATCAGCAGGACTTTTGCAACTGGGAAGCAAATTTTGGCAAGTCACCCAGCTATCCTAGGTGAAGTGGATGGTTCTGATTTCCTCTTTTTCTGGAACTGTGATCCTCAAATAACAACCACTTTTGAATCTGAAATCTTCCCTTGGATCCCAAGAATTTCTGGATCCCCTTCCAGCACAGTGGGCATTTAGGAGAAAGTGGCACTTTTGATATTAATCAGAGACAATTGTAATTAGGAAATTAAATCTGGTACAAACAATGTCAGGGAATATACTCTAAGCTCTAACAGAAGGAACAAACTTTTCTTTGTTATCTTGTTATTAAGGGCAGAGACCCAACAGTTAAATAGATAGGTGTTTTTTGTTTTTTGACTGTACAAGTTGACCTTGCAAGACCCGTTCCCCTACCCCCCTCCACCCCTGCCACCTTTTCTTTGGGGCATGAGTTGAATAGTTTTAGCTCGGTATTTTTTAAATGCAAATATTTCAAATTGGGGTTCAGATTAATAGCTGACTCTTTTGGAAATGGTCAGGTAAAATGGTATACGCTTACAATCCCAGCACTCAGGGGGCTAAGGCTAGAAGATTGCCAGTTCCGGGATATCCTAGGCTACATCATGAGGCCTATGTTCAAGATATAAATAAATAAATACATATGCAATGAGAGTAGACAGTGATTTTAATACTATTTGTGGAAGAGTTAAAAGCCAGTATGCAAAGTAGTTACAGGCTATAATGTGTGTCTTTACTAAATCAGCCAAGGACACCCAGGGAGAAAGCATTAAGGAGTCTCCTCCTCAGCCACTTGCCAAATGGACATTGAAATCAGCACATTTGCCTTGTAAGAGAATCTTAGCCCAGCATCTCATAAAGTACTTGGTTCCCTCGAGCTTATCAAGGACAAAAAGTAAGCTATGGCATATCTGTTTTCCAGGAACTCTTTGCCCCAGGAATGTGCTGGGTTTTCTCCTTTTATTTTGGGTTCTGCAGGTGATTTTAATTGTAGTAACACTGAGAAATTAATTGGCTTTTATTCTTCCACAGAAGCACCCTCATAGTGAGAAAATTCATTTCTCAAACCACTTATGACTTCATATTTGTTATTATTTACTACTACTAATACAGTACATTAAAGAGGAAAGTAAGATTTTGATCAAAAAATGAATTGTTTGATGTAACAGAAATAGTAAGTACCTTGTTCTGCTCTAAGCCACTAGGATGTCAGATAGTAAAGGAAAATTTTAGTAAGTTAAGGGAAAAAAGACATATAATTATCAATATTTTTGAAGCAGATAATGTACTCAGCCAGCATCTGAAACACGGAGAGTGATTCTTTCTGAGGCAGACCTCCAATGCCAAACATTCTGAAACAATTAAAAAAGTGGTGGTTTTTTTGTAAATTATCCCCAGAAGTTTCAGAAATCTTTCATGTTAGTCATTGTGGTCCAGTGAACCATAAAGCCATTAGGAAGGAGCCAGAATACTAGGGAGAAAATTGAAACACAGCAGTAATTAACAGTAGGAAGTTGTCAAAATAAAAACGAGCTGGAAAGGGGAGGGCTTTGGCGTGTGCCGCACAAGAGAGGAACATTTAAATGTCCTCCAAACCAAGCAGAAGAGTTGCAGCCACCCCGAGTACCTGTGGGTGGAGTCCCCATTGCCAGACTTGATGGGGAAGGGAGCTAAGTAGTGGTTTTCAGAATGTGTGGGAAAGTGTCTTCAAAGGCTGCTTTTCACATAAAAATGTCCATTTTTTCTAAAATACTTTAATTAGCATTAATGTATATTTCTATTTGTTTTAGGATTGTAGCTAACAGCCTCCATTTTAAATCTCTGCCGCTTACTTCTGTACACTTAATGCCAAGGAAGAATAATTGAGAAAACCCCAGGAAAGGAGCCCCCATCGCAAACACAGATTTCCCTGTGGGTTCCCGAATACTTTACAGCAAATGTTAAAGATTTATTGCACATGAACATCAAACATGGTTTTACTACAATTCTCATTTGGATCAAATTGACACATTTTACACTCATTTTAGCCTAATGAGATTCTTTCTCTACACATTATATTCCAAGTGACCCTGTACATGAAATCTGTGGCATGGAACAAACCCATTGATATAACGAAGACCCACTCTTACTGGTTTCTTAATTTACAAAAGAGAAAAAAAAAAAACAGTTAAGCAAAATCATCAATCTTCCACAAATGAACATTTTAATTGACACTCAACAGAGAATTCAGATGCAATGTAGACGGGGCCTGTTATATATGAGGCTTAAATGCAACCGTGGCAGCTAAATTCTCTCTACTAAGATTATAATCTGAATATTCAATGTTCCAGGCATATTTCATAATTCAAATGGAGGGAGTTAGTAGTGACAAAGCCACCAGCTGAGCAGGCCTAGGAAATTGGGGTGTGTGGTTCACTTTTAAGTCTTTGCTAACAGGCCGGCAGGATTCAACATTTACTCCTGTGCTCCATTTCTTATTCTCAAAGTCAAGTCTTCGGAAACATTCTTGCTGCTTAATCCTGACGGCAGGGCGTGAGATGATGGAAAGCTGCACACAACAGCTGCCATGCCTTCCTCCAAGTGCACGAAGTGACCTTGAAGCGAGGTGGAAGGAAACCAGAAAATGTTAATTAAAATTATTAGCGCTGTTTGAGGTGCTTATCTCGTTTACTGTGAAAGGTGTTGCTCCCCTCTGCACAATTAGGGGTAATTTTACTTACTTTCAAGTCTGTAATTTTAAATATCACTAAGTTTTATCTTCTAGATGAAGTAATTCATTATTGGTCTGGACGCAACTGCTTGATGTTTTCATCAATAGATGTGACTTCCATGAGTCTGTTAGAATTTATCGGGAGGTTTTCTGTATATTTTTGGAGATTGTTAGGGGCACACGAATTAAAATCTTTAAAAAAAAAAAAAACTTTTGTTGGGATTTCAACATTGCTCCGAGTTTTTGATGTGGGACAGATTTGTACTGATCTGCCCGTTCATATTTCGTTCTGTGTAAGACTTTGCAGCAATACTGGCGAGGGGAAACTTCTCTCAAGTCCCTTCTATTGGGAAACAAAATACCCCTGTCACTTAATCCAAACAAGAACAAAGTATATTTTCACAAGCTGTCAAATAAAGAAAGGACTCTCTCTTTCGTGCTCCCAAGTGTTCCTACCTAAGCAGTCTGTCCTGGTGGTCACTGGTAAGAGAGAAAACTGCATCACAGCTTCTAAAAACCGTGCTGTTAACCTTACCTGCCAGTGGTCTGAATGCTTAGATATAATTATGGAATCTTCCAAATATAATTTCCTGCAAAACCATGCTCTTTTGAAAAGTTTTGGTTTTTTTTTTGTAATCAAAAAGCAGAGAAATGTCTGGGCTGGGATGGCTTTTTCCCTGTTTCTATAAATCAATTGTGTTGCTTTTTTTTTTATGTAACCTGATAAGCTATTTTTTTTTTCTCAGAAAATTAGTGATTAAGGTATACCAGGGTATATGGTTTAAATGATAGCAGAACAGTAATCAGCACCCATATCCAAGGGCCTTTTCTGTTCCTTGGGTTAGCTCAGTGCTGACCAGCAGGAGGCCCTGCCATTTGCAAATGAAGATAAGATGAGCCAAGTGGCAACTTAAAGGAGCATGGCCTGTGTCCCTGTCATTTTGCTTCTGTTTAGAATAGCCTGACAGTGACATTAAGAAAATGGAATATTCTAGAAGTTAGAGCTTAACTTTCCCCAGTTCTTTAGGGAGTGAAGAAAGACAACTCCTGGAGGATAAATTAGATCGATATCACATTCGTTACCGCTGTTCCCTAAGGACAGTTGGTGAACTGTCTCTGGAGGCTTGGAGTTGACAGCCTCCCAGAGAACTAACTCCCTCAACGGCCTCAGATTAAGACTACTTAGATGCTCCCTTCCCTTACTTTCAGTGATTGGAAGGCCCTGCAACCCCTCACATGGGGAGCCCCTCAGAGTCTCTAATGAAGAAACGACAGGGGCAACAATAAAGGATGTTTGAGGGACCGACCCACGGGCCTGCCCAGAAACGGGGCTGCCCTGCTTGGGCACTAAGCACCCTCAGGTGACCTTGCTGGTCCTCTGGAGATTACCCTCTTACTTTGTCTCCTTGAAGCTGCCAGTCCCCAGTCTCTGTCAAAATCTACCAAGTGGGCTTCTTAGCCACATCCCACCTCCTGATACCCATCTCTATGGACACAAGAGATCTGTCTTTCAAACGACACTCAGGCCTTGCCATGCCATTTTTAAAAGCTCTCCTTGGCTTCCTCTGGGCTCTCAGTAAATGCCAACCCCGGCATGGCCCTCTTGACTTGATTCTCTTCACAACCCTGGCCAAAAGATGCCCCCCATTGCAGTCCCTCTTACTTGTATTGCTTCTACTTTTTTCCCAGTTCCTCACACAGTTAGCTGGGACCACCACCCCTCTGTGTCTGTTCTACAAGACACACACCCCCCCTCCCCGCCATCTGTCTACACAGAGGCCTCCTTAACACTCTGAGGCCCTTAGCCATCTATAGTGCTTCACTCAGGCTTAAGGGGGACAATGTCATCCTGTTTCTTCCATTCATGCTCCCCTCAAGCATCTCCTCTGCCTCCAGGAAAGCCTTGGATCTCACTCCCCCCTCCATCCCTAATACGTGCAGCACACAGAGGAGGGGACGACTAGCACCCACATGACCACCCTGTGTGTGTAAGGTTTGCTTGGCAGTGTGTGCCAGTCAAGGAGCTGGCTGCCTGGGCAACCACAGCGATTCCTTCTCAGTCCAGTCTCTTTCCCTTAGATCAAGATCCCGCCCCTGGCCTGCCCAGTGGATCCATCTCAGACATACCTGGAATAGCTCGGTGTCTTCTGCAGTCACTGCTTGTGTAGTATGGTGTTCTCACCATCTCAGACACACCTGGAACAGCTCGGTGTCTTCTGCAGTCACTGCTTGTGGTTTTGCTCAGCCATGGCACTGTTGGTTTTGTGACCTGGTCACTATCCAGTGCGTGGGTGAGCTCCACACAGTATCAACTTACATGAGGAGGTGGGGTGGGGAGTCCTTCAAAGACACAGAACCCTGGCACTATATAGGAATAGAAGAGGATCATTCTGATAGGTCATGGGGAGAGAAGCTCGGACCTGAATGCTTTGTCCTGGATGGGGACACGATGACCTTCTTGTACTCAGTGTCCTTGACCCCAGGGTTTCGTTGATTCTGTATGCTGATACCATCAACCATTGAGGCCCATCACATGCCATGTCTTTCTGTGAGCCTGTCTGTAGACTGTCTCTTTTTGTTTAATAGCAGCCCCCTCTCTTTGTGACAAGCGGGGGGGGGGCCCACAGATCTCAGCTCTGCATGCTGTCACTCCTGTTCACCATGAGAGACCCTTCCATGCCCCTCACTCAGTGACAGCTGATGGCTGCTCAAAGGTACACATCTCTAGGGCCCCTCCTTGCCCTGCTCTCAGCCTTCCCCCCCCCACCACATACCACTCTTGGAATAATAGTAATTGTGAAGAAACTATCAGGAAACATATGTCTGGAAAACCAGCCATTATATTTCATAAACAGATGGACACTCTAGTTTCAGGCTGGAGGATTCCGAGGATTCTAGCTGCCATGACGAATAATAAAAAATAGTCCCATGGAATCTGAGATCTGAGAGGAAAAAAAATCAGCCCACCAAGAACTTGGAGGCATGATCCCAACCCCACCTCGTAGATCAGCAGCCAAGCTCAGAGAGGTGCAGGGGCTTACCTGTTCAAGACCCCCTGCTGTGTCTCGAGGCCTTAGCTTCGTGACTTTCGTTAGCCCAGCACAGATGCCATGTTGCCAATGCAAGAAATATCAGATGTTACTGAAGGAAACGTTTCTGCGGGGGGGGGGGGGGGACACTTAGGTTCTGGGGTAGTTTCTCTTTTCACTTTTCTAAGCCTTCTGTGGGTTGAACACTCATCACTGAGATGGCAAGGATGCCTGAGTAGCTTACAGCCAAGTTCATTTTTGAATCTGTGGTATGTTTGCTCAGAGCCAAAGGCCAAGGGGATTTATATGGTTGTTGGGAGTATTTTCCCCAAGGAGTTAAAAGCATTCTGCAATAGCCAGTTTTTTAATAAACTGTGAGATTGATTTGCTTCAAACTTGTCCCTGCTTATCTTATGGGTTCACTGTTAATGGTCACTGGGGAAACCAGAAAGATTGGAGTATGGCTGTGGATGGAGGAGGCCAAGAGGAAGTTGTCGAGAGAGGTAGCGATGACCCAGACCTGAAACCACTGAAAACATTTGTAAGAAGGTAGGTACTGTGACCCCACTCTCTCCTACTGTCTTTGCTCTGATCCTCACAGCAGTGCCAACTGCAGCCTCAAGATTCCCTGAAAGCCAGACACAAAAATCATTCTCCTACAAGAAAGTTGGCTTCTTCCACTCCGCTGTGATAGCTGTGATATGCGCTGTCAGAGGGGAGTTCCGAGGGTGACCATGTGTGGCTCCGAGGCGTCTCTGAGTGTGTGAAAGATGAGGCTCTTGGAAGGAGACTAAAGAAGAGAGCTTGGCTGCCTTAGCTGGAGAGGACTCTTGGCAGTGGCTGAGGCAGCCTCCTTCCTCTCCAAATGGAAGGCTGGATTGGGACTTACCCAGGGCTGAGTCTGAGACACACTGATTCCTGCCCTTAGCTGTATACAGACTCTTTTCCTAATAAATCCCTTCCAATCAAGGACTTTAGATGTTCTGAGTTCCATGCCTATCAGGGGGCTCTTTGGCCTGGGTGCTGGCCCACACTCTCTGATGGAGTGCCCAGAAGGAAATCCAGCCCTCCCAAGCAGAAGCCCTCCCTTCACTAGTACACACTCTTGTTTGTCTCCCGCTTCTGGAAGCCAAGATTAGCTTTAATTTTGCAGCTCAGACCTAAGACCTGGCTGCACCTTAGGCATGCTCCATATTCCACCCGTAGTCCATGCTCACTTGCTTCCTCCAGCCTTTGTACTGTCAGCCTGACGATGGACACCCATTCTCAAGACTGCAATATACCTTTAAAACACCCTCTACTTCCCCAGTGGCCCCTTGCTGTCACTGTGGCTAGAGCAATCTGTCCTGGCACACGGAGCATCCTATGAACTCTTGCCCCACACTCCTTTGGTTCTGTGTGGGTTCCAGGGTCTAATGCCTGCCCATCGCTGACCTAGGCTGCCTCCCTGTGGCTCACCATGTTCCTGCCTGGAGACCAGCCTTCTGTCTGTCCTTAAATATACATCATGCTTTGCTTTCAAGTTCTGTTGACATCTCTGATGCTCACAGTACCACTCTGGGGCAGTTGTCAGGGCTGGATTCTCCTCCTCACTCATGTCTCAGACAAATATCTCCTGAGCGGGATCTTCCCAGGCATCCTATCTAAAATCATAACCATGGCCACGTGGTCTCTGCTTCGCCTCTTCTCGTTCTTACTGGTGGATATTCATTAACCATTGTCCACATGGTGGGTTATGAATGTATTTTCATTTAAGAACATCTTGTACATTACCACATTCATGCCCCTGGCCACACCTCTCCCCCATCCCCTCCTATTAGTTCCCCTTCCCCAAGACAGCACTGCTATTGTCATGTCACACATGCATGGGATTTGTAGCCCACAAAAGTAGAAGTGGGACCTCCAAAGGAGAGGAGACCCGAGGGAGGAAAAGTGAGGAAAGACAGCTATAGAACACAAGCGCAGAAGGGGTATCTAGTTAGGGAGAAGAAGGGGGCAGGCAAGAGGAGAGAGAAGAGGCAGGGAGGGCAGCAACAAAACCAAATAAACCAAAGCTTTTAAAACCTGATACAGTTTCTCATCATCACCAAGACACCATGCCAACTCCAGTGCCGTCGGGCGAGCAGACCAAGGACAGGTGGAACACTGCACAGCTGAGTGGGACTCTGTCATAATGAAGAGCACAGTCCTGTCCTTTGTAGTAAGATGTGTTAACCCCCTCAGGGGTCCATCGTGTGGTCAGTGAATGAGCCAGGGACAGAATCCCAGCAGCCCTGGAGTGCACTCACATTCGGAGGCTAGAGGAGCCTACGGTGGCGTGCTGAGGATGCAATGGGTGTGAGCACAGGATGAGAAGGAAGGGTCTGCCAGTGGGAGGGGCAGTGCTGCATTGGGAAGAAGTAAGCTGCATCTCTGTTGACAGGGGTTTTCTGTCCTGTCCAGTCTTGAAGCCATTTAGTCCCAAATAAATACACAGAGGTCTACATTAATTTGCTATTTTATTTTGTGTGCATTGGTGTTTTTCCTGTGTGTACATACGTGTGAGGGTGTCAGATGTTTGAGTTACAAACAGTTGTTAGCTGTCATGTGGGCACTGGGAATTGAACCTGGGTCCTCTGGAACAGCATTCAGTTCTCTCAACCACTGAGCCATCTCTCCAGCCCCTATTAATTAACGCTTACATCTTAAATTGCCCAGTTATTCTTGACTATGTTAGCCACATGGCTAGGTACCTTCTTCGGAGAGGCAGTCACATCTTGCGTCCACAGTGTCTGGGTCACAATTGCAGACTAAAACTTTCCTCCTTCCCCAATTCTCATTGCTCCATCTACTTCCTTCCTGGTTACCCCGCCTATACTTCCTGCCTGGCTACTGGCCAATCAACGTTTTATTAAGAATAATACAACTGACAGGATAAAAGACCATTGTCCCACAGCATGTCGCCTCAGGTCACTGCGGCTGTTAGCTGTGTGTCATGCATTTCCAACAGCCAGGAAAGAGGGTTTCCAATTCTTTCCAAGAAATGATAGACTGTGTCAAGGTAGCAGGTCTGCCAATCATTCTGGTTCCCTTAGTGTCCTGCATCCACAGATGGAAACATCTTCTTGCCTGATGTGGTTGTTTGTGCCTGTAATTCTAGCACCAAGGAGGGTGGAGCAGGATTGAGTTTGAGGCTAGCCTGGAATACCTAGGAGTTCCCGGGCAACTTGGACAATGTGTGAAACACTGTCTAAAAATTTAAATTAGATCAGGCTGGGATGTGGCGCATTTAGTAGAGTGTTTTCTTAACATACACAAAGCCTTGAGTTTCATCCCCACCGCTGCAAAAAACTTGGTGCCGTGGCCTTTCCTAGTGATCCAGGCACTTGGGTGGTGGAGAAAGGAGGCTCAGAAGTTCAGGTCATTCTCAACTGTGTAGTGATTTCAGGACCATCCTGAGATATATGAGACCTTTGTCTCAGAGAGAGGGAGTAAAGGAGGGAGGGCATTATGAATGCTATTTCAAAAATAGGAAAGCAAGAAGACATTGACTTTACTTTTAAAAGTTAATATAAAACGGGCCATCCCATCATACTCCATAAGCATGCTGGTTATTGAAGGTCAATAAGGCAACAGCACTAGTAAAGCACTAGTCACTACAGAGACTAACCGAACCTCCCTCAAGGCTGGAAGCGGCCTTGTGCTGCACAGTTTGAGTAGCGTGATAGGGTCCCAGGGTTTGATCCCCAGAAACCAAGAGCAGCTTAAACAAATAAAATGTATCTTAGGATAAAAGGCTCATGGATCTCTATATGAACTCATAGGAAGACAGGGCACTGGGTCCTTTACTGCTCAAACTCAAGATCAAGAAGCAGCCCTGGTGCTGCGGCTGAAATCATCAGTAAAAGCGGCCGGATGCATACTGAAGCGAGACTTTCTGTTGCCCCTGAATTGTGCACTTGAATAAGTCATAAACATATACACATGCAATAACAATTAATGAAGAAAAGAGGCCACGGATCTGAATGTGAGCAGTGAGGGTTTGAGAGGAGGACAGGAAAGAAGAGATGTTGTAATTGTATTAAACTAAAAATAAAAAATCTGACAGCTTGAACAAGTCCCACGCAAGCTCAACTGAGAGCAAATCTCATCCTAGAGAAGGCAGGCACAAAGTCCCGCTCTGGCTGAGGAGCCATTAGCAATCGAGAGCAGCATGGAGAGTGAGTCAATTTGCCCTTGGTAGGTTACCCATGCTCCAGAGCAGTGATTCTCAACCTGTGGGTCGTGGCCCCATTGGGGGTCAAATATCAGACATCCTGCATATCAGATATTTACATTACAATTCATAACAATAGCAAACTTGTATTTATGAAGTAGGATGAAATAATTTTATGGTTGGGGGTCACCACATCATGAGGAACTGCGTTAAAGGGTCACAGCGTTAGGAAGACTGACAACCCCTGCTCCAGTTGAAGGCCATACATATATCCAAGAATATCCAGGCAACACAAATTGGTCTTGATGGATATAAGAAAAAGAGAAAGACACAAAGCCCGGGGAATAGGAAAGGGAGTGGTGGACCTGGGTGTGGTTGGGGGAGGAGCGAATATTACTAAAATAGATGGGGCAAAATTTTGGAGGAACTAAAACAATATTAAATATTTTGGCTCAAATACCAAATGTTACATTATGGTTATTGTGCGACATTAAATCAATTTTGTTCCGTGCACTTTAATCCTCGTCGCCCCTCCCCCACCTCCTGGAGAGGGTGTGGGGGGGGGGAGTGAAAGCTGACAGTGGTCAGAAGGGAGTCTGATGGCAGTGACTGTGGCCTCAAGGTGCCAATGAACTGATGGTGAAACCAGATGAGAAGGCAGCATGTAAGCTGTGCCTTGTCCCCCATGCTGGGACCTCTCCCAAGGCAAGAACAAGTGAACATCGGAACGAGGCTCGGTGTTCAAGGCTACACTCAGAGGGCACATAGATCTTCACGCTTCTGTCTTACAGGTTTTTCCACACTGTTGAGGGATTACACAGTTCGTTCCCATAGATTTAGCTGAAACCTAAAGCATAGCAATGGCTTCCAAGCCAGCGGGAGTATGCAGGTTGCTTGATAGATTACGGTGTCATCTTATGCTTCTTAGGGGTACCAGAGTATGAGAACAAAATGCCCTGCCGACTAGAGACAGAATAATCAGGGCTAAGCGTGCACAGCCTGCAGCTGAGACCATGGCTGGCGGGACCATCCCCTCCTCCTGCCATCTGCTCCCTCCATCCTCCCATCAACGCTGCTCCGTCCTGAAGTTCCTATAGGTGTCTTTGAAGCAGGGGGCGAGCTGAGAGCTCTTAAGTTATTCTTAATTTGTTTTTCACCTCCTTAAAAAAAATGGCGAGAGTTGAACACACTGCAGTTTTAGAGAGAGTTCTGCACAGTCCCAGTGGGCATAAGATTAAAACCGGTGGTTGGTCTCTTGTGCTAAGTAGCAAAGAGAAGACTTTCCCAAGGATATTTTTCATGTTCACAGCAGTCTTCCCAGTTAGAAACACGGAGCACAGACTTAAAACGGCAATCAGAAAATAAGCAAAGTTACAGGTGACGGAGAAACCAGGATAATTCATGAGTTTCATAAGAGACACAATTAGAATTCTTCCCTCCAGCCACAGCCCTGCACTGCTAGAGAGGGAAAACTCCATAGACCCGGTGCTTCCCCCTCTGCATACGAGCCTTCCCAAATTAGGTTAGAATTGGGACATCTCCTCAGATGTCTGGTAGAAATTATTATCCTCAAAAATTAGTCGTGTTTGAGCTCGGACTATGGTTGTGCCTAGCTAGGTGCATCTGGAAAATGCCAAATTTTTCAGTTGGCTGAATAGTGCGGCTGTGCATGGTGGACTTGGATCCCACACTGCGAGCATTGCTAGGTGTGTACTTGTCATAGCCAAATACCGGGCTTTCCATTAAACTGGGTGCTAAAATCATTGAAATTTTTAGTCATGGCAGTGTCTTTATTTCTTCCCTCATGTGTGTGCAGTTGTGCACGTGCCTGCGTGTGCACGTGGAGATGATGTTAGGATACTGTCTTTTAATTTGTTCTCTATCTTATTTTCTTTGAGACAGGCTCTGCCATTGGCTTGCTGGTCACCATTTTGGCTAGTGACTGACCAGTAAATTCTGGGGATCCACCTGTCTCTACCCCCTTGTGTATGGGTTACCCACACCTTGGCTCTTAAGTGGGTGCTGGAGATCTGAATTTAGGTGTTCATGTAGTACTTTACCCACTGAGCCAACCTATCCTTTTCTTTTCTTATTTTTGCATTTATTCAAAATAGTTATTCAGGACTCTGCTAACTTCTGTTCTCTGTCTGCCCAGTTTCAGGGGTGGGGGGCTGTCTGCTGGACATTTGCTGATGGTATTCTTTCCTTGGTTCTTGAAACGTTACATGCAAATGTATTTCAACACCTACGACCAGCTTCCTTTAGTCCAGAGAGGGTATATGAGGGTTTCCTCTATGTCACAAGTCAGAAGAGCTGGCTAATCAAGGGCTTTTCATTTAGGAGAAGGAGACTGCGGCAGGAGGCAGAGGAGGGCTGAGATTAAAGGGCAGAGGCACTCATTTACAGCATGTTTTCATGGCTCAAACCACCTCACATGATCCGTGGCATTTGGCCACAATGGAGAGAATTTGGAGAGCAAGCGAGGTCAGGTGGGAGTCTTGGGAGAAAAACACAGAAAAATACCATAAAATCTGTGCAGTTAAGCAGAAAAGTCAGCATCTGCCAGCTTTTTGCTTTCTCTCTTGTTTTTTTTTTTTTAATCATAGGAAATTGTGTGTGCACGTGTGTGTACCTCTCTCTCTCTCTCTCTCTCTCTCTCTCTCTTTCTCTCTCTCTCTGTGTGTGTGTGTGTGTGTGTTTGTGTGTGTGTGTGTGTGTGTGTGTGTTCAGCAGTTCTGGAAGTGAGAAGAGAGACAGAAAACAAACAGGATCCCTCACAGGGGAGCTGGGGAATAGTTCATTTAAACAAAGCGCCTCTTCATATGCACAGCTGCGAGTAGACAGGAGCCTTCATCTCAAGGTGAAATTGGTTTTGTTGTTGTTGTCTTGTTTTGCTTTGTTTTGTTCCCCTTCTGTGAATCCTGTGCTGAAGAAGAGGGACAGCCCAACTGGTGAGAGGCCACTTGACACGGGAAGGTCACCCTGTCATACAATCCGACTTGGAAGAGACTCCAGGACACAGTCCTGGAGGATCATCAAGCCCCCATTCAGGAGTGCACGGCAAGTCTGGTATGGCACCGGCCTCTCTCTCCTCCTCAGCTGGCAGACAGGAATCCTTGCTGCAGCTTCACCTGTGCGCTTCATGCTCGACCCTACCTGTACTGAAAGCCCCTCTACTTCAGCCACACCGAGTTGGACTCCTTGGTGCCCTTTCTATTCAGGCCTTCCCTCTGTCCTCATAGGGATCAGTTTGCTAAGAATCTTGCCAAGTCAGGTAGCAAAGATCTCCTACCCTTGCTGACTGAGAACCCTTGTTATCTCGTCCCCTTGACCTGCTTAACTTTGTAATGTCAATCTGGCTGGAACCCATTATCCATCCTTGACACTTCTTCTTTGTAGACTTTCATTCACTGATCCACACCCTACTCTTGGGTCATAAATCCCTGCCCCCACCATGTGCCCTTTTGGAATCAATGGTGAGTTCCTAAGCCAGCACCCTGTGCCTTCCCTGCTTCCCTTGAATGAGGTCCACCTTAATTGCCTTTCACAAGGGCCTGGAGTAATGTTTGTATCCACAGTGCCTTTGCATACACTTCCTCTTCTTAGGCTGACATCAACCATATTGGAAAACCTTACCACTGCCTGGAAAAGCTTTTCCAGATGCGGCTTCACTGAGACACCTAGAGTTCGGCCTGCAGCATTTAGCATATGGAATCAAGAGTCTCACCTCTGCCCAGACAGCCTTCAGGTACCCACTGTGGACTTCTGCTCTGCCTTTTCTGCGGAGAACAGTGGTCACTAATGCCCTAACATCCATTTCTCACCCTTTCTAGTCATTTGATTCCACTGCCAGTTCTTTCCTCATCCGGATCTCTCTCTGAGAGACTTGGCTTGCAATTGACTTGGGAAGGGCTGGGAATGTATCTCCAGTGTCACTTTGAGGTAGTTTCCTAAATGGTTTCCATCACTTGCTGATGAATCTTCCTAATTTTAACTGAAAATTAATATATGCACAAGCAAGAACAGAGAAGTGAATCCATAGGAATAAAGCACAATAAATCAGAGGGCAAAAAATACTACACACACGGGAGGGAAGCAGGGGAGTAATCCTCAAGCCCAAGCACAGAACTAGAGGCAACAAAGTGACAGATAAACTCTAGTATCCAAAGGTGACTGTGGGTCCCGAGATCTGGTCTTTGCTGTCTTCCCTGAGCATCTTGAGCTATACCTTGTGAGCATCTGTTCTCTGCCCACTTGTCAATGCTGGTCCCCTTGCAGTAGCGATTTGCGAACTCACCTCTGAGCTCTTTCAACCCGAGAACAAATCTGTCGCCTGTCGCCCGTCGAGGGGGACTGCTCTGATGCATTAGACCCCTCTCTGCTGGCTCCCCTACTTACCCTCAGGATGTTCACTTTAAAGAATGGGCAAAGGGCAGAAGGGGGCGCTAGGTCAGCTCCCACACTGCTCTGTCTCGTTCACACTTGCTGCAGCCTCCTGCTCTGAGCTTCCTAACGTTTCCTATGAGTTATTGTTACTACTACCTTCATTTTGCATGCGTTTTGGAGATAATTTCCTAAATGGTTTCTACCACCAGTCATAAATATTGAAGATTAATCTCTATCATTTTAACTGAAAAAAAATTAATATATGCCCAAGCAAAGAAGTGAAACCCAGCAGAGGGCATATCCATCCGCAAATCTCTAAGAAGTCGTCTGTGCTTTCAATCTCTGTTCAGCACTTTCTGGAAGACCCTCTACTTTCTGGATAAAGCAAAGAGGTCACTAAGCTTTCTAGAGATTATGATTGCAGGTAGCTATGCCTTCTAAGTATTGTACCCTCGTCCTGGAATAAGAGAACAAGGAGTTCTTAGTTCTTAAAAAGGTATAGATTTATCTTGTTTGCATTCCTTTAGTTAACCTTCCTGCCATTACTCAGAGTCTAGGACCTGGCATGCCTTCTCTGGCCACTCTGTTCCACCTCTTCTTATTCTAGCTCCAACCACATTTGTCTTAAGTGGCTTAGCTTTGCTCAAGAAGAAATTTCTGCCCCTACTTGCTGTAGGCAAAAAGGGTAAGTTTTCTCTTCTATATCTGGTGGCATATGTCACATTTAAAGTCCCCAGGGCATGTATGGTGAACCAGCCAGTGACTGGAATCCTGTCTGCCAGCACCAACACATAGACACACTTACTGCCTGGTTAGCACTCACTCTTTCTTTTTACAGTGGGTACATTAATGAATTTTCTTATCTATGCAACAAAATAAAAATACGCTGCAGAAACAACTTAAGGAAGGAAGGGTTTTATTTGGCTCCCAGTTTGAAAGGGCACTGTCCATTATTGCAGGAAAGGTATGGATACAAAAGTATGAGGCAGCTGGGCACATTGTATCCATCGTCAAGAAACAGTGGGCCATGAATGTTGATTCTCTGATTTTTTTTTCCTTTCCTTTCTCTTCTTCAATCTGGACTCCCAGTATAAGAGATGGTGCCATTCAGATTCAGGGTGGGTCTTAGCTCCTCAGTTAAACCTCGATGCTAATAGCTTCAAAGACACCCCCTCCCAATAGTGTGTCTCCTAGGTGACTCCAAATCCAATCAAGTTGACAGTAAAGACTAATCATCACAGACGGTAATGAATGAGATGTGACCTGAGACTGGATCCAGTGTGGTTCCACTGCCATGGGGACAACTTTTGGATGCCAGGTTCTGACAGAATAGGATTCAGTGAGGATCATGAAATAGAGGGAGGAAGAGACAGAGGAAGGACATTTATTTCAATGACCCCTGGCGGGGAATAAACAGAGAGTAACATTAAAAGATGTGATTGGTTGATTTATTTTGTCAGCAACAAACTAGAAGAAATGAGACGATGGTCAACATCTACTTGGACTTTCAAATCCTTTTACCAAAGCATATATTGGAGTGAGCTAAACAAACAATGCCTGAAGGATTTGTGCTTTGACAAGCTCAGGGGCTGAGTATCTGCTTCAGAGTTAAGGTCTCTCTGACTTTATCTCATTTCCCAGACAAGGAACTAGAAGGTTCTCTGAAAATCTCTTATCTCACCAAAAGAAGGCATGTGATAGTCCTGACCCTTTTCTGGGAATCTCAGCAGCGATCACAAAAGAAGAAAGGTGACTGAGCAAGATCTCACCCTAAGACCCTCGTTCTCATTCATAGAGCTCATTTGGCTAGTAAGGAAACTGGAAGGCCTCACCTGGGGAAACCCCATATTCATAACAGGACATCGTAATGCCCTTCCTTCTTCTTCATTGCAACCATCTGGGGCACCCCACATGCCTGCCTTTCTAGCTGTTCATCTTTGCAGCTCAGGTGGCATCTGAACCTCACTGCCTGGCCCTCCAGGGCATCACACTTTGCACCTGAGCTCAGGAGGCCTTCCTGTACCTTTCTCTCCCTGCAGTGATCCCACAGCAGTGAAGGAACAGCGCAGGGAAGGGTGGAGGCTGGAGAAGGATAGAAACTCTTGCTTCTCTCAGATCTACCGACACAATCAACTGTGGGAGAAATGTCAGAACCATCTGTGGTCACTCCTTAAGCCTTAGAGTCTAAAGTCCGGCTCAGGGAACATAGAGGTAGAAGGGATGTAAACATCATACAAGCCAGAGAGGCTCCTGAGGCTGCTGCAAAACAGCAATGCCTGGATGCAGCATGAAACTGCATGCATGAGCTCCCTGCAGCTGTGGTTACCTGTATGAGTCCTTCACCAAAAGGGACCCTCAGTCTTTCCTCAGGAGAGGGGTTCTTAAGGCTCCATCCCTCCTTGGGGAACTATTGACAAGCTAGTAGCAGCTAGGGAATGGGGTATTACTTTGTTTAGTGGTGTAGGCTCTGCAGAGTTGACCTCGCTCCAGGAAATAACCTCCAAACCCTAGTTACCCTTTGAGCCCCAAGAAAATGCTAGTCTTCGAAAGGAATGAGGCAGGGTGGAGGAATGGAGATGGTGGGGGAGGGAGGCAGGAAGAGAGGCCTCTCTGCTCCTTAACCCATTTAGTAGATTTAGCAGAACCAACCTGGAGAACTCTCTGGAAGTGTGTACCCTCTAGTATGGTCCCTGGGTCTGCAGAGGGCAGGCAGCACTACCCACCCACCTCTGGAATGCCCAAGTCCACAGTTTATCAGTCCCCAGGGCAGTCTTTAGAGAATGCTGTGTCTCTAGGCTCAATGCCACCTTGTCAGTAACACCCGCATCTAAGCAGGGCTTTGTGGAAGATCCTAGATTCCAAGGACCCATGAAGGGTAGAGGGCAACAGACTCAGCTTGCAGCCCTCCAATCCATATCTAACTCCCCAAATCCCTCTCCCCACAAGACACAGAACGTTCTGCACACTCCCAGGATTCTTTCCAGTCAGGTCTGATCAGTGTGGCCACTTGGCAAAGTGTTTCAGGGCCGGGGCCAAGATGCTGAGTACAAGTCCACGTGCTCTGAAAATCCCAACCTTTAACATCCTCTCTGAGATGGGGATTTAATTAAGCTCTGTGTGCTTGAAACCGGTTCAGATTAGTTTATCCATTTCTGACTGTTGTTTCCCACGTGAGCGCACGCACGAACAATGTGGAGTGGGTCGTGCTTCCAGCAGGCTAAAATAAAATACTCTTATGCTATTTAGGATTTTTTTTAAAAAGGTAAATAAATGGAATGACTGCCCTTAAATTGGTAAACCAATTCCAGCCACCATAAAGTCTTAAAAAGCCAGGCGTCTTCTGAAACTCCTTTATGGGCACACATGGAGAAACTGCTGCAAATGTTATTGTTTGTGAATCAAATGTAAATTAGGGCTTTTGTGTTCACCTGTGAGTTTTCCTCCAAAGCCAGTGATCGCATTTGAAAACTGCAATTCTCAACAGAAAGAGAAAAGTTCAGTGCTGATTGCTGGGTATTTGGACCTCCCAGTGCAAACATTAACTGGCTGAGAGGCCCTCTGGAATGTAATGAAGGGGACAATGTTGGGCTGAGAGCCAAAGCCCGCAACACTGGCGCCTGGAACCGAGGGATTTGCCTGCTGGTAATAGGAGCTGAGCGCGGCCCGGCACTTCTGTTAGACTGGAAATGACATACTGTGATCCTTGACTTAGCCAAAGGGATTTTAAATGGAGGGGAGAGCTGGCAAGACACAATCTCCTGCACTTTTCAGTGTTTTCTAAAACAAGCAGAGGAAATTGGGAGAAAAGAACGAGTCTATTACATCTGATCCAGTTTGGGTTGAGAGCGGAGCTTTTTAACTGCTGTTATTATTATTTTTTTTTCCGGTTCTTTCTCATCGTGCCCCACACCACCCAGCAAGCTCAGACATAAAGCAGAAACTCGAGCCGGCTTTCATTCAAGCGGAAGGGCACCCCAACATCGCGTTATTGACAGGAGTTCTGAAAACCCTGACAGCTGCAGAAATCGTGCTGTTGAAGCTCAATTCCCCGGAGTTGGGAATAATATACTGATGGTATTAATTCTGTTTGGAATTGTTAAAATAAGAAAAGGTTACGGGGCTGAGGAAGGGACCTGCCTTTTCTTCCTGCGAACAAAGGCATACCTTGTGTCTTCCCTGGTGTCCTTGGGATGTCATTTCCAACCTTCTGAAACTGTATCTGATTATCCATGTGGCAATTAATCATAATTAAGCAGGCCTGAGGTTTGGAGAGGTACAAAGGAGGTGGCTAAGAGCTGGCTGGCTCTGGTTCCTAACAGCCCCCTTTTCCATTGGCCCATGCAACCTCTGCTCCAGGAGCCTGGAGAAAAGGTGGCACGGGGAAGTGAGGTGCGGGGGTGGGGGGGGGGACACCTAGCACAAAATTTCCAGGGGGTGGGGTGTGCAGGGTAGATCACAAGCTTCCTTCTCATCCCTTCCCTGGGTGATCGCCATTCCCTCCAGGTTCCAGTGTGCTGGAAGCCAGGTAACGAATTCCTTTTTTAATGCCAAGTGATTTGGAGCCATTCATACAAGCCAGATTTTTCCCATTTATTACAGGAAAACATTCAATCATTATACGCTGGCACGGGATCAGGGGCACATGGAATTCTCCTCTGCCTGCTCCACCCCCAATGAGCATTTTAAAAGCTTAGCAAGCCCAGAATGCTTTCTTATTAAAAATTTTTATATATTTATAATTAAAATACAGGGCTGGCATTTGAATCGTTTTAACAGATGTAATCGGACACGCAAGGCTTTCCCCGAGCCCAGGTCAGCCGAGAAACAATGGCTGCTTTAACTCTCGCCTCGGCTCGGGTTTCTGTTTGCACATGGGCCCAATTTGTACCATTTATGATTAGGTTTAAGTGAGTTGATGTGCGATTTACTTAGGAGAATTGCCATTTCAGGGTATATTGCGACGGTCCCCATACAACCGTGTAGCCAGCCTTGTGGCCGGAGTTTGTCCTGCCGACCACTGGACTTTAGGCTTTGCTAACTCTGGGCTTTTTTCATGGCAGTCAGTCTCTGCCCTCGGGCTCGGCTTTCCCTTGGCATGCAAAGTGGACCATTGTTTAAACAGATGGTGCTGAGACACTCGTGGCAGACCCCGAGACTTAGGTGTGCAGGGCCAGCACAGAGAAGAGCAGTCCCATCCGAGACTCTGGTCTCGCTAAGCTTGCACCTTTTGTTCATGCGCACCCTGGGCACTGTCCCAAGAGAGCCCTTGTCTCCAAAGCTTCGGGAAATATGGTCTGCTAGCCTGCCAGACAAGGAAGGCCCATCCCAGAGGGTAAGGGGTTTTCTTTCCACAACCTTTCCACTTCCCTTGATGCTACATTGAACTGGGGAGCCTTTTAATATCACCATGTAAACAGGCAGCAACTGTCCTACACTGCCTTTGAATTAGCAAGTCACCTAAGTGAAATTTTACTCTACGAGGTGATGAACCCAAAGCTCTATCCCTAGGGAGTACATCTCTATCACAAGGAAGGGGTGACCATCCACGTATCTAATGCCCCTCTATAAGAAGAATCTGTTCCCAGCACCTCAGAACCCCCCCTTACTTCTAGTGTCCCCTGGTTCTCTGACTATATTGATGTGCCGGGGTTTCATGGGCCTTCTGGTCTGGGTGCCTATACACCAGATGTTCTGGGGGTGTCATTCCCTGGCCTCCAAAGATGCACAGTTCATGCCTTCAGAGGTCCCCTGGGCATGGTCATTATTCTCCAAGTCTGGAAACAGCTATGACCTTTCTCCAGATTTCTGAACTCCTCCCCTGGCTTTGACCTCTAGGGGTCGCTAAACCTCACCTTGGCTTTTGTCGATATTTCTAGAAGGATATTCAAATTATTTTCTTTTATCTGATGAGGTGAAGTGGGTGTCCTTATCCCACTGGCTGGCAGGCTCCACACTTTGATTTTGTCAAAAGGTTTGCTCGGACCTGCTAAGAAAGGTGGTGTTGGGGATGGCCAAAGAACAGTTCTTAATTGTTCCACAGTAGCTCAACTGTCTGTCCTGGGTTAGGAGTCTGTGGAGCTTAGAGCCCACGTTGCACTGGCTCACCTTGTGTCTTCAAGGTAGGCCATGCTGATTAAAAAGGATAGATGCCAGGTACTACCCCCCTTGTCTGCCAGTGCCTTCCTCTCCCGAAAAATCCACACCAGCGCTGACCCCTTAGCAGGCAGCTTCCCCATCCCCCTCTCCCACTTTCCAGCACACTACCCCCGTCACATGGTGGGCGCAAGGCACCTTCTGGGGAAATGGCATCTACTGCCAAGAGCAGTGGGTACCAGCATCCGGGAACTTGAAACCCGCCTCTCACTGGAGGAAAGCCCTGCTCTCAAGCCATCACTTCTTCCCTTTCGCATCAGGTTTGACACATGACCAGCAGCTGGAAATCCCATAAAAAGAAATTAATAACAGTAATTCCGATGCCTTCCAAGAGAAACAGTTGTGAGAGCGGAAAGAGAAAACAGACACCTGACTCATTCCCAGGGCTCCTCCTACTTCCCCGAGTCTCTGAGGATAATCAGTCTGAAGAACAGATAAGATAAACAGTGTGAGGGATAGAGAGAGTTGCAGTGTTTTAAAAGGGGCTTGGGGATCCGGTTATTACCGCAGTCCTCTGGAAACCAAATTATTATGTTGTGGATTTAATAGCACTATACAAACGATTGCCCTAAGAGATGGGTTGAATGGGAAATGGCCCCTATGGGTTCCTGTATTGGAACATTTGGCCTCCCAGTTGGTGGTGCTCTTGAGAAGGTTTAGGATGTCCAGCCTAGATGAAGGAAGTACATCACAGGAGGTGGGCTCTGAGTGTTTACAGCCTCACCCCAATTCCACTCTGTTCTCTTTGCTTCATTCTTGTTAAGAAGTGGCCTCTCAGTGTCCTGCTTAGCTGCCATACCTGCTGCCTGCTGTCTGCTTCCACATCCTCCAGCCATGATGTACTCTTCTTCCTCTGGAACCATAAGGCAAAATAAACTCTCTTTTCATAAGCACCCTTGGTCACAACAGCAGGAAAGTAACTAAGAGAGTCTACCAGGGTCATGTGCTTGGAAGCCTAGGCACACTGTACCAGGGCCTGCAGGTTCCTGTGTGTTGTACCAGTTGTGAGTGAAGAGGTGCCACAAGAGATGAGTGCCCAGCCATGAATAAATGTGTCCCAGGCTACTCGGTGCTTGACCCCAGGGACCAGCTTCTAAACTGAACTGAGGATCCCAGGTCCCACTATGAGCCCAAGCGCCCTTAACTCATAACTGAGGAAGAGCGAGTAGCTGAGCAATTGCTAATTTGTTGTGGAACATTACTTTAACTAGGCAAAGATGTGTTACATTTGTTTATGCTGCATTTGTTTAACAGTGTAAAGATGTATTGCTTTGCTTGCCGAAGGCACCTGATTAGTCTAATAAAAAGCTGAATAGCCAATAGCTAGGCAGTAGAGGGATAGGAGGGGCTGGTGGGCAGAGAAAAGGAGTAGGAAAAAGGGTCTGGGCTTGAGAGGGAAGAGAAAAGAGAGAATAGGGGAGAAAGAAAGGGACTCGCCTGGGGCCAGAAGCCAGTTAGCTACCTGCCTGACAGATGTATGGTAGGACACACAGAAAGAAAGGCAAAAAGCCCTGAGGCGAAATGTCGATGAAGAAAAATAGGTTAAAATAGATTATGAGAACTAGCGGGACACGCATAAGCTAAGGCCGAACATTCGTAACTAATAATAAATCTCCATGTCATGATTTGGGAGCTGATTGGTGACCCAAAAGAAAGACTGCTACACTCTTTTCTCCAATAATTTCACTCCCTAAATAACAGGCTCCAGCCTTGTCTAGATGGCCCATGCTTTTTCACTCTAGGACCTCAAGGAGACAGACATAGAAACAGGAGTCTGGACATGGTCATTGGCTAGCCATTGAGTTCTCCTCCCTATAGACGGAGAACACCATTCTCTGGGGGATGGAGACAAGGAAGATCGCCTCTGCTGCCTCTGTACCTGAGATCTTTCTGCCTCTCTGCTGCAGAATGAGAATCAGCACATGCTGCAGAAATCAGGACGGGAGCCAGGAACTCCCCAAAGGGTCCAGGTTTGGTGTGGGAACTGCATGACTCTGTGCGGTGTTTCCTTAGACATTGGCTGAGCTGGTAGCAGAGCTATAAGGCTGCTTAATAGATGCCCTCTCCTCTGCCCTCTCCTCTTCAGAGCCCACTGCCAACTTCACTCAGCTCCACTTCCTAATAGGAAGGTGCCCACTAAAGAGATATATGGGCACCTTCCAGGGACACACCCTTTTCCAAGCATGCCCCTCTCTCAGGCAAAGTTACCAAAGTTCATTAAACTTGACTAGGGCTGACTTCTTGTGGCTCCTCAGGGCCTGGGAGCAGCAGGTGCTGGGAGAGTCTGGTCCATGCAGTAGCCTGCATGTCACATAGAATATCTGTGCCCCCAGTGGTGGGAAGATGACAGCCCTACAAAACAAAGTGACCTGACCCTTTTGAGTGACTCAACCACCTATAAGACAATAAGCCATATGCCCTGGGCAAACTAATTGGAGAGACTGAAGCATTGACTGCTTAGCTGGGGCCTGAGACCTGGGGGGAGTCCAGTCCGATGCCTAGCTAGTATCTGTTATGTTCTGCTACTCCACGGGATGGAGAAAATTTCACTGGTTCCCATGGTGACTTTTATGAGTTTTTATCTACATGTTTTTCTCTATCAGCTGGAAATTTTTAGATTATCGGCATTAAATTTAAATAAAATATGTCTACCACAATGGCAAAAAAGAAATATGTTACCAGCAGGGTCAGAATTAGTAAAATTGATTGGGAGAAGCAAGCAAGATGTGGTTGGAGGGACATGAGATTGTGTTGGGGCCCTGTTTTTCTCATCATCCATCTCTTCCTTTCCTCCAATTTTATTTTTAGAGGTATTATATATACATACATACACACACATGGACACACATATGTGCGTGTTTTGCCTACATATCTATATTTGCACCATGTGTGTGCTGGGTGCTGGAGGAAGACAGAAGAAGGCATCAGACTTCCTGAAGCTGAAACTGATGAGCCACCACATAGGTGGATTTTCTGCAAGAGCAGCAGATGCTTGAACTGTGGAGCCATCTCTGAAGTCCTCCCTCCTCCATGTATTGTTTTTTTTAGGGGAAACAGGATCTCATTTAGCGAGGTCTGGCATTCAACGCTGGAGCTTCCCGTACAGCTGAAGATAACCATGAACATCTGATGCTCCTACATCTGCATCTCAAGGATGGAGATGACAAGCCTGTTGTCCTACACAATTTATGCTCTGCAGAGGATAAATCCCAGGGCTTCGTGGGTGCCAGGTGATGTTGTAGCCTGAAGGAACAACCATCACAACTTTCATGGGAATTACCAGAACGATGGTAGGACAGGTAGAGGAGAATGGCCTGTGGAAGGTAGAGAGGTCCCTAGAAGGACTTTGCTATGGAGTCCTGGCAGCTGCCTTTGTTTTGATGTCTGTCTGGTCTGGCTATTCTTCCAGCCTCTGAGACAAGGTCCCTGATGTGTCCTAGAACTTCTCCCCTCAACCTCCCTGGATGCCCATGTCACAGAGGGTGCAAGCAGGAGAGACAGAACTGGGGTCATACCCACAGTCCCATGCCTGATGCTGGTTCACCCAGCAAGAACCCCAATCAACTTGTAGAGTAGCCCTTACATCATGCAAGAGAAGTTGGTTATTTGGCTTTTACATGTTTTCAATCAGAACACCAGAGTTTTAGCATTTGGACCTCCTCTTTTGCCCCCACAAGCTTCTAGAATGTGTTCACATGAGCCTGCTGTCCCTCCACTGTGGCTGTCTCACCTACAGATATGGTCTGCATCTTTCCAGAATAGCTATGAATACAGCCCCAAACATTTGTAGATAAAGTATCAGCTCACAATGTCAAAGGGTTGGATAATTCTGAGTTTTCAAGTTCATCAGTCTTTGAACAAATAAGATTTTTTTGTCTAGAACAATGAAAACTTTAACTGTTCCTGGAAAGAGCCTCTGAACTATTCAGGAAAAGCCCTGAGGTAATTGTGAATACCATGTCAATATGACCATATCGGACATGGCATTTTCTTTATTTTTTATGTTTTTATTTTTATTTTGTTTTATTTATTTATTTATTTTTGGTTTTTTTGAGACAGGGTTTCTCTGTGGTTTTGGGGCCTGTCCTGGAACTAGCTCTTGTAGACCAGGCTGGCCTCGAAGTCACAGAGATCCACCTGCCTCTGCCTCCTAAGTGCTGGGATTAAAGTCGTGCACCACCACCGCCCGATCAGATGCGACATTTTTATTGTAGGTACACACCTCTTACACAGGTCCACCTTCCATAAAGGGTCCTGCGGCACTCAGTAATTTTGTCCTGAATATGTCAATCACCTTGGTATTTTGAAAGCTGAGGCACAAAGTGGGTCACCTTGGTGGCTGACATCCTACACCCCATGAAGCTCATCTTGCCAAGAAATTCAGTTTCAAGTGTAATACAGGGTGGCCCTGTCTGCATCTCCTGGGACTCAGAGAAGCTCTGGGGTGGTTTACACCTGCATAGTAATCCTGCTGTGAATTAGGAAGAAGGTTCAAAACACATGCGTGAGAGGAAGCCAGATCCTTCATTTCTCAGCCCTGGAATCCCAGGGGATGCTCTGCTGGTGGGGGGTGGGGGGTGGGGGGGGGCTGTGCTCTCTCCAAGTACCGCAAACAACTAAGCCTTGTTCCTAGATGTTTCCCTCCTCTAATGTACAGTGTGAAGTCAGTCTGGCAAGTTCTCTGGTTAGATTTTCTGGATCGGAAGGCAAAAAGAGGAAATTGATTTGAGCTCGATGAATCTGGGGTTCGTTTGCTTTTAGACAATCCTTGAGGGGCACAAAGGAAGCTTTCCAAACTTGTAGAACGTGTGGGCTTTGTTCTGGGGGAATTTAAACATGGGGGCTTAGGCTCAGCCTGGGAATGGCAGGAGTGGCAGTTCTAAGCCAGAGATGTTCCAGGGAAACCTAGAGCCCAGATGCAGATCCTGGGGAAAACCCTTGGGTCTTGGGAACACAAGAGAAAAGCTCTTCCTACTGACCTTCTGGGACAATGTGCTACAGCCCCCTTCTCCTCCTTATTAGTTAAAGGTCTCCAATAGAGTCACCCTCAGGGAAATGACACAGACCTTCCTGGGTGCGAAGTTGGTGTGTGGTGGCTACAGCGCCTTCCTGTTGGTGCAAACCTGGCAGGTTCTAGTGACAGGTGGGACTTGTGCTGTGTGACCTTCAGGGACTCTTTGGTTTTGTTGGGGGACTCTTGAATCTGTAAATGCCCACAGTGAAAGGATGATACATTCAGCGAGGTCTCTTCCGTATTAAGGCTCAGTCTGACCAGCCATAGAGCCGACCATGTTGGTGATGGATGCTAGATACCCCCAGGACTCCAGATCCTCCACGTTCCTCCTCCCGTTTATGCTGCTCTAGCTCTGTGCTCACTCAGACCTACACTGCCCTTCCCACACAGCACTAAAAATGATGCTGTCTCTCCTCCACTATCTGGCAAAGAGAACCATCTCCCTGGAAGGTCACTGCTTACTCTTCTTGGACATCCTGGACCCACGACTGCCCCTGGGCCAGTCCCCAAGGCTGGGCAGTATGATGTGCTTGATGGGCCAGGTTCAGCCACTCACTGGATTTACTGAAATGTTGGGAGGTACAGCTCGCCTAGCAAGCTGCCTTCTGTGAAGCTCTTGGTAGGCTAGAGCGGTGGAGGTGTTTGTTCAGTCTTTGTCTTACATATTTTAAACATATCTTGATTTTGGTAATTTGTCACGGGGAGTAACATTAAAATCAATACAAACTTAAACTGATGGAGCTGATTTATTACAAATGATCTTAGTGAGCTGAGGAGGGAGATAGCTTAGCTCTATGAGGTTCCCTGGAGTCTCACATGGAACAGAGGGCATGGTGGCAAATTCTTATAGTCTTAGAGCCTAGAAGAGGAGAAAGCGAGATCCCTGGAGCTCCTGGATAGTCAGCCTAGCCCAAAACACAAGACCCAGGTCAGTGAGAGGCTCCGACACCCAATACTGTCCTTTGGTCTCTCCATGCCCAACTCCTCAGTCTCTACTTGAAGAGTGTTCTAACTTGAGAACATAGACACCTCTCCTCTGTCCACAGATGTTGATAGTAGTTTCTGAAATACTCAGGAGCTGTGGGTGCTCGCAGATACACCCCCACTCTGATGGGGATGGCTACAGAAGGGACGGGTCTTAAAAAGAGGCATCTTATTCAAAGTTCAAGTGTAAACAGTTGAAATTGTTGATCTATGTTGACATTAAAGGTGATGGATGGCATATGGTTGAGAAATCAATTCGTAGATAATAGTTTTCTGTGCATATGCAAGTATATTTCTATACGTGTGTATGTGCATGTTTGTGTATTATATATATATGTGTGTGACTATGTGTGCATGCATATGTGTATATATATTTGCATATAGGTGTATATGACATATATCTGTATGCTTAGTGTAACTGTGTAGGTATATGTATGACTGTTTTGTGTGTGTGTGTGTGTGTGTGTGTGTGTTTGTTAGTTTTTACTCCATTGTAAGGACATACCACTTTTATTCACCAGAATGCATCTCTTGGCTAACAGACATTGTATCATGTTCAGTTTAAAAAATGCTACAAAATTCTTGTACAATTATTTTCTGCAGTCCCGTTTTCACCATTTTTCAGTAAGTAGTAGGGAATGAAACTTCCAAGTCTTCACTAACTTTCTAAGACACTGCTGGCTTCCCAAGGCGATTCCAGTTGCACTGTCTGAGATGGGGCGATAACTCATCAGCAGAATGCTGTCCAGCAGCTGGGAGGCCCTTACTTCAGTGTCCAGAGTGGCCAAAAGATTTTTTGAACAAAATTACATCACCTTGTGCTCCTGTACCCAACCTTGTTTTTCCAGCTTTTCCCTGCCTGTGCCAGCGTTTAGTAATAGCAGTCTTCCCAACTTTGGCGGCTCTGGTGGGAGTTTGCTGTGATATCCTGTGGATTTGATACTCAGTGCTGTGGTGACCCACAGGATGTAACACCTTCTCATGTACCTGTTGCTCATTTTTACATCTTCTTTTGCGAGGCATTTTATACGTTCTTCCTAGGTTTAAAAAAGTGGGCTGTCTTTCCCCTAGCGAATTCCAAGAGCCCAAGTGGAGACACACACCGTGGAGACAAGATTTGATGAACCTGTGTGCCCATCACAATACTGTCCCACTGGCCTTTTCACTTTCTTGGTCGAAGTTGGTTAGTGTCAGAGTTGCAGGTCTTAACTTGTGGATGTTCAATTCATGAATTAAAAAACAGATGATCATGCTATATAGCCCTTGTTAGCCTGGAGCTCAAGGCGATTTTCTTGCACTGTTTATGGATGCTGGGAATACATGTGCATACCACCACCCCGGCTTTTGATGACTGTTCTGCCTAGAACCTTTCCACTATCTCTTCTAACTTCTCTCCTGACTCAAGGCTGTGAAAACAGGCCTTTCTTTCTTTTCTTCCTGACATTTCATACTCTAAGCTTTTATGTTTTAGACCTATAAGCCACCTCAAATACATTTTTTTTGGCATAGGAAGTGGGAGTTGAAGTTGACTTTTTTTCCTATGATACTTTCCTGGCTGCCCCAATACCACTAGATGAAAAGATGAGACTTCCTTGCTGAATTTCTTTGGGCCTTTATCAAAAGTCGCTTGACCATACATATGTAAGGCTACTCCTGGGTCTCTCACTGTGCCTCTTTGATCTGTTTATCAGCCTGTACATCAAAGCCACACCAGCTCGCTTGCCGCAGCTGGCAGAGCTTGATACCAGGGAGAGAGAATTCTCCCTGCCCGTTTTCAAGATTGTCTGAGCCACCCTAGATTATTTTGACTACTGTATAAATGTTAGCGTTTTGTTTTGTTTTGTTTGCTTGTTTTTTTTTTGTTAACTTTTCAGAAACGTTTGCCGGCATCTCAGTTTGGATTATGTTGAATACACAGATGGATTTGGGGTGAGGGTAGGGCCTGCTTTGTAACACCAAATCTAAAGTCCATGGCATTTCTCCATTCTTTCAGCTGACAAAAATTTCTTTTAAAAAGCTCTCCTTCTCCTTTTAGGCCTCCATGTCTAGCATGGCTCATAGGGTTTTATTAAAGTTATTCTTAGCTAGTTCGTGATTCTCAATGCAACTGTGGATTTGACCGTTCCTTCCGTGGAGGGAGTGTTCTTTGTGTGTGACGGTGTGCAGCATCTGCGCACTTGCCCGTCCTGTTTGTGATCGTGCTCAGCCACTAACCGCTTCCAGCAGGGTTTGCACCCCCGTGGCAGCCTAGAATACTGCCAGGTCAGTAAAGAAAAATAGTTCACTCCTTTTATAAGTTTGCAGCTTCTACTTTTTAGCTCGTAGTGCTCTCTATTCACTGGCAGTGCTAAGAACAGGCGCATCACTTCACAGCGGGCTTCGAGGAAATGCGCGTGCAGACAGCATAGGGTGGCCTGATGTGTTTGTTCTGCGGATGAGCTTTACCTAAGGAGCACATCGCTGCTCCTTACAGTCCAGGGGGCTCTCTTCAGCTCATCAGCGATTGCTGTCGAGTTGTTGCAGCAAATGCTTTAGTCTGCACATAACAAAAGGGTCGTTTGCCCCCTTTGTTTTGGAAACTTGGAAAGAGTTAAATTGACCGGTTTTTTTAAATCTTACATTAACCATGCAATCCAGACATAAAAATCTCCTTCTGAGGATGTTGTAGATTGATTGGAAATCTTCCCATGGGCTCAGGTATTTGAACACCCGGTCTCCAGATGGTGGTGCTGTTGGAGAAGGGTCATGGAACCTCTAGAAGGCAGAAGTGGGGTACTATAGAGCCTCGAGGTCCAGCCTCATTTCCTGTTCATGCTCTGGCTCTTGGGTGGAGTTGCAGAATGAGCAGCTAGCATCCTGCTCCTGTGCCCATGCTCTCTCACCTGCCGCCATGACTGCCCCATCATGGTAGACTCTACTCCAAACCCTTTCTCCCTTAAGTTGCTTTTCCCAGGCTATTTTTTTGCACAGTGCGCGGATTGGGGGGGGCGGGGTGCAGGCAGAAGGGGAAGTAAATTAACTGAGATGGATGTATTATCCATTTTATTTATGGCTGAATTTTTAAATGTTTTATTAACTGTTTTACATGTATGATTTACAAGGAGCATGAATCTTTTATTTATTTATTTTGTGTTATCTGTTTTACTTTTTAAAATAAGGATTATTCTGGTCTCAAAAAAAAAAAGTGATCATTCCTACACTGCTTTCTGGTTTATATGTGGCTGGCCTGATTCTGTCCTCAAATGTTTGATGCTGTGTACAACCAAAGCCTGTAGTGTCTGAGTGTGAGTGGTGTGTGTGTGTGTGTGTGTGTGTGTGTGTGTGCATAACTTGATATAATTCTATACACATTTTTGAAATGATTTAAAACCAAGTAGATTTTATGTGCTGTCTACAGTGCACAAAAAAAGAGGGAAGTCTTAGGCTTGTTGTCTCAGTTCATCTAATACGGGGGAATTTAGCATTTCACAGTGTAGAAATGCTCAAAAATACTGTTATAGACTATAAAACAGAATTTGCATTTAAAAATTTTAAGTTCTTGTTTCAATTTTGGTAAGTTATATGTTTCCAGTGTGTTTTCCTGTTCTTCTGACTTGCGGAAATTAGTCACTCAAGTAGCCACGGTATTTCAGTATTGTTTTTCCTTCCGGCCACGCTGTGAACAACTAATGCCATTCCCTCTGTCATTCACGCTGGTGGTAACTCATTCTTCTCTTGTCAATGTTTGTCTGACTAGTCTACCCGCAGTTGACACAATATCGATTTTTATCAATGTTTTTCAAATACCTCGATTGATCATTGCAAAATCTCTTTTTAAAAATTTCAGCGTTTCCTCTGATCTCTACTTTTTACAAGAGCTTCGGGCTTTATTTGCTCCTCTTCTTTAGCCTTTTGAAGAAGAAAGCTATTGGTTCTCACCTGGTTAAAGGAGAATATTCATTACAGCTGTGCCTGTATGCGGACATCATCTACAACACTTCAGCTCCCTCCCGGAAGTTTCAATATGGCTGTTGCATACGAAACAGAGGGTTGAAGCATCATCCTTCCCAGTGTCTGAACAGTGTCTTTTCTTTATCTGATGGCCTCTGTTGTAGATTTTGCTTCATTTGCTGTTGAGAAATTGGGTCCTAGCTTTTTATTTTCTGTGTATCTGGGGTGCTATATTTCCACAGCCCGTTTTGATCCCCCAAATTCATCATTGGTTTTCACAGTTTTTCAGTGATGGGCCCTGCTTCCCATTTACCCAGTTTAGGGATTTCTATGTCTCTGGAGGTTGATGCTCCCTCTTCTCACTCTGGCAACCCTATTGTGTGCCTATTCGTTTGCTTCTGTTTTCTCTACATGGTAGCAGATTATGTTCAAACGAAATACACATCTCCTCTGTGTTGCTCAGTCTGATTTCCAGTTTTGGGGTACTCTCTTCACCCTCTAACTTGCTGACTGGCCATCAGGATACATTTTCAATTCAGTTTCTTCTGTTTGGCCCTTCAAGTTTACATGTGTTCCTCTGATTGATTTTTATCCACAGCTGAGGACCCCTCTCTTTAACTTTTGCCTCTCTTTCCTCATAACTGTGGTTCAGCCTGTGCTGCTTGGCCTCGTGATGTTCGACTGTGTGGTGAACACAGCTTTGGCTAGGCTGTGGGGAGTGTTGCCATGCTGCTGTTAGTGGCTGTCAACCTCTGTTCTGGAATGTGGCCGGACTGTTAGCACGTCCTCCTGACCCTGTCAGCTTGCTTTAGTCTTTGTCAGGGAGGATCCTTGTTGGTTTTCCTCTTAGTTCTAAACACGAGTCCCCCTCTTAGATGCACGCACACTAGCTGTCCTTTTCCGCAGGAGGAGCATTTCCCGACTCAGGTGAGGGCCTGAAGCTCTGCGGTGCGCCGAACCACACACACTCTGTGTTGTCATACATATACAGTATTTCGTATCGAGGTCGTATCTATGCTACTGTTTAACTTGCAAATTCAATGTGGTATGATATTGACAATAATGACTAACAAGAAAGCAGAACAATTTAGCCGCTTATAGTAACATGGCGCTACGCTTGTGCTTTATGGCTACTATTCAGTAAAACTGGGGTCGAGCCATCAGGAGAGTTGTGAGACTGTGACAGTCCAGCTGAGAACTGAGGTGGCTACTGAGGCAGCATAGGTCATGCACTGCCTGGGTATTCTAAATAAGGGGGGGTGTACCCTGAGAGGATGAGCAAGTAGTGCCAGACTTCACAAAGGCACTTTACCCTTAGGAACTGTTGATTTCTGAAAATTTCCATGTAGTATTTCTGCAGCACAAACCACGTTGTGTGTGTGTGTGTGTGTGTGTGTGTGTGTGTGCGCGCGCATGCGCGCATGTGCATGAGCGTGTGTATGTCTGTCTGTCTGCATGTTTGTGTGTGACAGTAGTTGTGTGTCTCTCTGTGTGTCTCTTATGTGTCTGTTTCTTTTTCCTCATGAGTCAAGGATCTCATTTCAATTTCATCAATTCCCAGAGTAATCAACAATAAGTCAAATCACAACATCAAACAGATGTTTTGCCACCCATTTGAAGAAAACTAATACTTAACTCTTACTGTCAGACTTCAAAGAAAATACATATCTATATTGTGGATAAATACTTGGGTACTCTATGCTACATGTTAAACTAATAAAAACCCCAACAGTTTTTGTTTGTTTGTTTGTTTGTCTTTTCCTTTATCCAGTCCTAAATTTTATAAATATCACTCTGGCAAATATCAAGAAAAAAAGTCTGAAGATAAAAATCAATGTAGTTAAAGAGAAGCTTTCTCAATGCTATAGGCACCACATAGCTAGAATAGATTCAGAAAAAGGTGGTTGACCTAGGAGTAGACAATAGCAGATCCTAAAAGTATTTTCTGGTACATATATAAATTTAGTATATAATAAATGCAGCATTAAGATCAGTGTGCCATAGATTATGTTAGAAGCTCTGTTGAAATCAGTAAGTTATTTGTCAAAAACTTTAATTGGGAACCTCAGCCAGTGTGTTACAAACCACTGTACAAGTCATACAAGAGTGTATAAATGAGCTAAAAGTAAAATTTTCAATGTAAAAAATAATTGGAGCCGAATGTGAGGGAATTTTATTCATAGAATTTCAGAGTAGGGAAGAACTAAGCACCAAGGAGAAAAAGGGTCTCCATGCAATGTTGAATAGCCTTCTCATTTTGAAATGAAACACTTGTAAACACCGACCTACCTTGCTGGTTTGCCAAGTTTTCCCCAAGTCAAGCACAATGTCATATTGCTGGATAGGGTAGTCCGAAGAAGACTGGAGCAAATTTTACTTGCAGAGAAATACAAACAGCCATGTACTCGTGCGAAAACACCAACCTCGTTCTTTATTAATAAGTTAAGAGAAGAAATGAGGAGGTACTGTCCTGAGCCGTTTGGTGAAGAAAACGAAACCCTTCTCATAGTCTAGGGAGCTAGAAAGTCCAGCGTGCGTCACAGCGGCTGCGTCTGGTGAGGGGGGTCTTGCTGCTTTCTTCCTGGTAGATATCTAAATATGGGAGGAGGTTCTAGACGCAGGACATTTGTGGAGGAATCTGAAGAAGTACCTGTGTTTTGAGACCGCGTCTGGTTATGTAGCTCTGGCTTGCCTTGTGCTTCTTGAACTAAAGGAGGCCCCGATTCCCCTTCCGTGTAACTCCCTTCGATGCCTCTTGACTACACAGTTAAGGGTCCACCTCCTGACATTGTTACACCAGCAGTGGATTTTGGGAGGATCAGTCAAATCCAGCAGATGGTCTATGGGGTTAATACAAAAAAATTAGGCCTTAATAAACTATGCTGATAAAGTTTGGAGAAAATGGGTGTTTGTAGACTTACAGTATAACTGTGAATCTGGGCTTTTTTTTTTTCTTTCAAAAAGGATGTTTGATTTTTGCCTGTGTTTCTTTTTACCCAGGAACTCACTTTAGATCCTCCTTTTACAAAGATGTATGTACATGCTTATTTTAATAACAATAAAAGAGCAAGAATAATTGCTCAACAGTGAGGAACTCATTAAATAATTGTTGGTCTATCCACAAAATAGAATACAAAATCAAACATTAAAAGAATGAGCTCTGCCCTGGTATGAAACCAATCTTCAAGTTACATTTTTAATTGAAACAATCAAGATGTGCTAAAATATGCATACTATACACACACAGACTCATGTTCATTTGCATGTGTTTAAAGGCTGTAAGACTCTCCTGTGATGACTCCAGCTGCCAGAGAGGTTTGATGACTGGGGCGGAGGGAGCCTTCCTTTCCTTGTGTTTTCTCTCTAGTCTGTTTTCCAGTCTAATTTTTGGTAATGAACATAAATTACTTTTTTAATTAAGTATTTTAAAGCATTATTTATCGGCCTTTACCTAGGATTGACATTCTAAGAAGCATGGGCTTATAAAACACAGCCGAGGCAACAAGATTAGAACCCTCTATGCCTGTGATTGTGTTGGAACTTACACGTATAGGGCATGGCGATCTCAGTGGGTAAAGAGAGGACCTGATTTTGGATCTTCCTCAGCCACATAAAAAATCAGGCATGGCGGCATGTGCCCATGATCCCAGCTCCGCGAAGCAGAGACAGGTGGATTCTGTGGGCTCACTAGACACAACCAGGGTAGCCAGTCAAATCTGTGAGGGTCACATTCAGTGAGAGACCCTGTCTCAACTTGTAAGATGAAGTGTGAAAGAGGACACTTGGTGTCGACTTTTGATCTCCACAAGTACATGCATGGATACAAACACATGTGTATACTCAAGCGCACACGGCACATACTTGCACAAAAGATATCTATAAATATAAAAGAAGAAAGTGCCCACAGTTTGCCTGTGGTGTGGGATTAGTCTCTAGTCCTTATCACACAGAATCTGTCTCTTGTTGCTAAGTGTGGAACTGCACTGTAGACCACACGCTGCTGTCTATGCTCTCTGGCCCCACTGTGACATCAGGACAGTGTTACAAGAATTCACAATGCTTGAAGCTCCACCCCTCTTATATACCGATACAATATTGCTCACACAACCTGCCCCTTGGCTTCTTCCTCCTGTCATGCTTTGATTCTCCTCTGCGTAGGATGTTATTCTGAGCTGGACCTGCTGGAATGGTGGGCTGTTAGCAATGCATTTGCGTTATCAGACCCACTAATTACAAGGCACCGAATGGAAGGCAATGCTTGATAGTTTGAGGACAGTGAATTAATCTTTACTTTGGACAAGCAGGGCATATTGCGTGGCACCCAGGTATGGCTCCAAGATCTGAGCTAAGCCGTGTAGCCTGTGGCATTCCGGCTTTTCCTCCTGCCTTGCGTTTGCAGTATTGGCTTGTCTGAGCTGTCAGAGCCACTCAGAGCTCCTGTCCAGGTCATCATTCTGAGTGATAGAGGTGACGATTGGCCAGCTTCAATTTACCAACCCATCAATACCCGTGGAGTGCCCTTCTGGGTACCAGGGACTGTGTGATGTACACAGGTGTAAAGTTCTGCTCTCAGGGAGGCGGCAGTTCACTGGGGAATAGGCAGGAAGTACAATCAAGCAAAATCACAGACCCGCAGCTGAGCTAAAAACGCCGAGGAGAAAGCCCAGAAGTCTGTGATAGGACAGAACCATGGCCAGTGGTGGGCCAGCCTTCACTAAGAAGATGCTGGAAGACAGCTGGTCCTCTGAGGCCTTGGCCCACCATGAGTTTACCCCCCAGAAGACGGATGATGGAGATGAGGGATGACGGAGTCTACTGATAAAGCTCCCTGAGGAAAGCCTGGCATGTGGTGGCACGGGAGTCCCGAGAGCCTGTCATAGGCTGAGGAGGGGTCCTCTAACCACTTCTTGGAGCAGGTGGCGATTCTGGCAAAGCACCCCAGGGTTCCACACTTGAGGCTCTGGGCTCAGGCACATGGTGGCAGCTCAGAGGCCCAAGTGCGGAGCTGGAGAGACAAGTCAGAGAACTCATACATCAGGTCAGAGAGAGTGAGTTACTACAGTCAGGGATCTGGGTTCCTGGGACCTCTAGTGATATGATAACACTCCCACTCCCAGTGAAATTCTCCCTTCCAAGAGAGAAAGCACAGTGCTTGGTCAGCTGAGAGTTGTGATTGTCCCTATGTGAGTATCTGGAGGTCACCTCAACAATCTGAGTTCCTTTGTTGATGACTTGAGCCCTGTTTAAATGAAAATTAAAAAAAGTGGTTCAAGCTTTGCAGTGGTCTCAGCATCACTAGGACACCAGAGCAGAAGACAGAGAACAAAGTGAACCCTGAGCCTGGATGTGTGTTCCCCCATAGATGTCGATGGAGCACACGCTGTGTGCCAGGCACTTTGGGCATAGCCAAGAGCGCATTGACATAGAGAACAGGAACCCTGTGTGCCATGTCCGTTCCTAGCGGTGCCACAATAAACATGACCACCTTGTCCTTGCTTGCAGAGCTGCTCTCTTGGTTCATGGAGCGGGGCTGAGTTGCAGTGCCCGTTTGCCTTCTGCCCTCTTGCTCTGCTTTCATCCCCTCTCACGTTGCCCTACTGAGCAGAGCTGGGACGGCTAAGGTCCAAGTCCCCCTTCATTTAGGATCCCTTCCAGGTCATTTGGAATTTATTCCTGGGACACACTCCAGGCAGATTCCCATTTAGCTCGGTGCTACAAACGCGGAGAACACACTGGAAAGCTCTCTGACTTTCCTGTTTAAACAATTATCTGCAAACTTAATGTTCGCCGAGTTAGCCAGGACTCCGAGGCGTGTACACGTCTGGTTTTGTAGGAAGGACATGGAACGAAAGCAGACGCGCTGTTCTTGTATCCGACTGTGGACTTGTTCCCAGCTCTCCTGGAATACGGTGCCTTGAGTCTCATCTGCTTGCAAATGTTTCCAGAGTGGCCCAGCATTGCAATGCCGCTTCCGGCACACAGTTGTGTAAAGGGACCCTCTCCGAAGTTCTCAGGCACTGAAGGTTGAGGCGGCCCCAGCCCCCACCAGACTAGCCTATAGAGACAACAAGCCGACACTGACTGGCTCCTTCTACTCCTGGCCAGGTTCTTGGTACTCATGTTGGCTTTGTTTTCTCCAAGATGGTTCCAACTTCGATGTTTCCAATTACACTTGGCTCAGCCACACTGGCTGTGCTGACGTAAGCCTGTCATCAGCGTCACCATCACCATCCGGGGACATTTCCTGTGGACCTCTTGCCAACTGTTGCTCGTTCCACTAATGGTCCTCTCCTGTCTGCCATGTGCCAGGCCTGGTGCTAAATGCTGGGCAGGCGGCCATGCACACAGCATCTTGGCTTCAGGAGCCCATGCTATAAGAGCGCAGAAAAGCATGGTTCGAAACGACATAAGCCAAGATGTGCAGCATGGGGAGCTTCCAGGCTGGGCAGATGCATCAAGAAAGAGATTCAGAAATACAGTGTCCTAGAGGGTGAGTCATAGCGATCAGGAGGAGAGGAAACCATGAGCTCAGAGAGTTCTCCAAAGGATCCTGAACTTGAGCCCAAAGCCGTGATCAGATGGAAGGGAGTCCTGCAGGATTTCTACCTCAGGTCAGCATTGCAGCTGCTACCTGGCTGGAGCTTCGAAGCCCTTTCTACGGGGAGCTGGTAGACGTGAAGGAATGCGCTCTGTCTCTTCTCACTGGGGTCCTTTCTGCAGTACTCCCAGCAGCCTCTCAAAGAACAGCCTACTGGCTCTTCATTCAGAATCCAGGCCCAGAAAATCAGTCTGTGCACATCTATGAAGTACCAGGGATCCAGAATAATACTCGGTAGATTTGGCTTGGCATTGGAGAAGAACTGGAGACTTTGAAAAATTATTTGACACAATTTCTTCTCTTGATGCATTTACTGCTTATGCAATATTGACTGGTACAGTGCAATGGATAAGCGGGTAGACACACGTCATATCTTAGCATATCGGTAGTCCACTGTGCTAAACACAAACACAGGCTGTGAAATACCGAGGCTTTGAGATTCTGAGCAATTTCCATACAAGGCAGCCATAGTCCTAGGGCTTTACCTCTGGAGAGGTGGGAGGGCAGGGTCTTCACATGGAAGGAAAATGTCAATGCGCAGGCGTGGGCCACTCGTTCCTATAGAATAACTAGGTGGCCCTTTGTGTTTCCCAGTCTGACTTAGAGTTTTGAATACTGTGATTACCAATGTACTTGTTGTGTTTGTTTGGCCACTGATCATGTCTGCTATGTCCACTTTGTCCAGTAGAATGTGGCACTCCATCAAGAAAGCCCAAGAATTAGGAAACTTCTTTTTCAGAAGACCCTAGCCTAGGAGAATGAACAATGATTTCGAATTCACCTACTGCGTAGTGCCTATGTAGATGATTTTCCCAGGTGTTCCTCCAATGCCTCTCAAAGCATTCATTCTCCAGCAGAACTTAATTAAGGGTCACCATGGCTGTGGTATCTATAACTTCTTTGTGTCTTTTAATTGATAATGACTCCGTCTAATTTATTTTTGTTTTATAATAATTTTGTTAAAAATGAGATTTTTTTTCACCTTGTGGAAAGTTCTATTTTCAGGTTCCACCTCGTGTTTTCACCGTGGTAGGATTTCGCATGCTCATCTGCCCCCTCCATTTCCTGTGAAAAGGAGGTAGAGCTGAAGATTTGATCAAGTTGCAAACGTTTGGTATAAACACTCGGACGTCGCACGGCTGTCCATCATGGGCACCTGACAGGTTTTTCCACCAACACTGATGTTGCTGAAGATAACTGCGTACCTTTCCATGATGAAAGCATGTTGTCCCCTCAGCAACTGGCAGGAAATTAATAGCGCAATAGCTGACAATATGGATGGTTTCAGCATCATCTGATTGTCCTTAGCGGATGTGTTTCTTTAGAAACAGTGTGTGTTTATGGACTAAGAGGATGGCTCAGTAAGTAGAGTGCTTTCTTTACAAACATGAGGACTGGAGTCTGGGCTCCCAGAAGCCACTTAAAGTTGAATCTGTTGTCTCATCTGTCATCCTAGCAGTCCTGCAAGATGAGGGCCAGAGACAGGAGAGACCTTGAAAACAGGAGGCAAAATAGCTTGATGTACTTGTTCAGTGCTGAGACACAAGGACTGACACCTGAGGTTGTCCTCTGGCTTCTGTATTGTGCTGTGGCACACACCTATACCAAAGTTCAAACACGCACACACACACACACACACACACACACACACACACACAAGCAATTAAATTATATATGATTTTGTATTATATTTTGTGTCTATAAAATGCTGTCTTTTGACTTAGGATTCTTATGGTTGGTTTTTAATTTTTTTTTTAAAGTTGAACGTTTCTAAAAAACAGGATCTCATTCCAAGGACACTTATATATATACTTAGTCCATTATCTTTGTGGGGACAATTGCTGGAAACAGAGAACATATTACTCACATGGGAAAGTTGGATACAGCTGGCAAACCTCTCAACTATAAGTCAGATCCATTTTTATGTCCCTCCCACAGCAAGGTGTAGAGTGTGCCTGTGGGTTGGGGACTGTGGACCCCCAGACCCTGAATTTCCTGTGACCCCCCCTCCCCTACTGCTGGAGTAAACAGCTTGTTTCCCTATGCTTGCAGCTTCTCTGAGCACTATACCTCAGGAGTTCCTGATGGCAGGGGAGTGGTTTCTGGTGGGCTTGCAGCTGAGAGTTAGGAGACCCTATATTAGCTGCCGTGGAACACAAAAAGGGGGCATTCTTGGTCAAGAGTGACTCGTGTCTGTGTGTGTGCGTGTGCATGCGCAAGTGTGTGCATGCGTGTATGTGTGTGTGTGTGTGTGTGTTTTAATCTCCAGGCCCTTGTCCAACTTGTGAACTGTACCATAGCGCATAGTGCATAGAGCAGGTGTTGCATCACACCTGTGCCTTCCTCTATGCCTACCTTTTCCCCAGGGCTCAGTGGCCAAATTCCAAAATACTTGTGGGTATGTGAGGAATGTACAGAGAAACTATAAAGGAAGGAGAAAATGTGGTATCCCAGGGAACCTCCCAATTCACAGGATAAAGGTCTTCAAATTTGTGTTCTTCTGTAAAGAGGATATCTAATAATTAGATCTGCATCCTCCTTTGGAAACTATAGGTTTTTCTGAAGAGACATTATATTATCTCTTGTTTATTTTCTATTTTTATGTTTGTGCATTAGTGTTTTGTCTGCGTGTATGTCTGTATGAGAGTGTTGGATACTTGGAAGACAAGTTGTGAGTTGCCATGTGGGTGTTGGGGATTGAATCCAAGTCCTCTGGAAAAGCAGTCAGTGATTGCGTTTAACTGCTAAGCCATCTCTCCAGCCCCAGTACAGTGTTCCTTAAAGAGCACATTTCCTGTTCTTCTGTCGTTTTCTCTGTCTCTGTGTCTCTGCCTTTCTCTGTCTCTGACCCCATCTCTCTGTCTCTCTCACACGCACACAGAGTTCCCATCTAGATTTATGGGTTATCATTATTTCCACAATCAATTACAGTTATCATCACTTTTGGTGCTCACACAGCTGTCCCAAAGGTAGCCGGTGGGATGTGCTTCCAGCTGGTTCCCATGTGCTACTGACACCCCCATTTATTTTTGACGCCTCCTTTATTTTTAATTAAAAATGATGCTTTTTTTTCCCTCTCTGGTGTGACTAGATGTCCCAGGATCTCCCAAGCATTTTCTTTACCCCAGAAGAAGAAGGAGCCATTTGTACCCTGGGGTCTCGTCAGCCTGGGGAATGATGCTTGGGTAACAAAGGCCGCTGTGTGTGTTGACTGCTGCTGACAGCTCTTGTCTTGAGGGCCTGTGAGTGGATGAGTTGGGATTCACGCTACTTCACTTCAGGTGTAGCTTTTTACTCCTTTGACATTTTAATTATGCGTGTTTGTTCTTACATGGAGAAAAATGAACTTTGCTTTCCCTTTATCCTCCCATAATTATATCAGTGCAGATTTCTGCCTGGGTGTCAGTGTGAGCAGCCACACGATGGAGGGAGCACTGCGCTAGTTCCCTTCAGATGACTCTGCAGGAGCGCATAGGATTGCTTTGGAAACATCTCTACTCTGTGATTTGTAACAAAGTTCATTTGTTTGGATTTATATTCAATTATGCTTATTTAATGTTTGAATATGTAAAATACACGCCTAGTTCAGAATTCACAAGTACATGACAAGACCCTTCAGAGATGTCATGCAGCCATTTCTCCTTTGCTAGTTGTTGACTCTAAGCCCAGAGAAGGCTTATTTATTTATTCTTTTGGTATAACTTTTATGTATCCAGGTTATTTATATGAATTTGCAAAGGGAAAATAGGTATATAGGTAGATAGATGATAGATAGATAGATAGATGTTGTGTTACGGAGCGGCGGGCTGTGTCCCGCCACCCGGCTAGCTTTACCCAAAATAATTACACGGAAACTGTATTCTTTTAAACACTGCCTGACCCATTAGTTTCAGTTTCTTATTGGCTAGCTTTTACATATTGATCTAACCCATTTCTATTAATCTGTGTAGCCCACGAGCTGGCTTACCAGGAATGATCTTAACCTGCGTCTGTCTGGAGTGGGAGAATCATGGCGACTCCCTCACTCAGCTTCTTTCTCCCAGCATTCCGTTCTGTTTACTCCGCCTACCTAAGGGTTGGCCTATCAAATGGGTCTAGGCAGTTTCTTTATTAATAAGAAATTACTCCCACATCAGATAGATAGATAGATAGATAGATAGATAGATAGATAGATAGACAGATTTTGGAATGTTTTTCCTCATTCATTTTAAAGAATAGCATACATGTCCATTGAATGAATGTACCTCAGGTTTCCCCAATCAGTGCTATGTAGTTGTTATTTTTGATATAATACTATAAAGACTAACTGCATGTGTTTGTGTTTTGCTTTTGGCTTTACATTCACAACAATGAATCTCCCAGATGCCTTTCTCTAAGTAGTATGTGGGGGTATGCTGTAGTAGCATGAGTACATGCTAGTATGGTTTGATAAATATTGCTCATTTCCCTGTCTGCCAAGCTGTAACAGTCTGTTGTGCAATATTTGTTTACACTGTGTGAAGATATATTGTTGTGATTAGTTTAATAAAGAGACAAATGGCCGATAGCTAGGCAGGAGGTATAGGCGGGACTGTGGACAGAGGAGATGAATCTAGGGGTGAGAGAGACATGCAACGAGTCAGACACACAGAATGGGACAGAGGCAAAAGCCACATGGTACAACATGGACTAGTAAAAATACAGGTTAATTTAAGTTACAAGAGCTAGTTAAACAAGCGTAGGCTAAAGGCCAAGCTTTCATAATTAATAAGTCTTTGTGTTATTATTTGAGAGTTGGCTGGCAGGACAGAAAAAGATTCCTTACGGCATTCTGTGTTAACATGAAAAAATGTATCAGTGCACATGTCTACTGCAAGGTCCATCCCCAACATAGTGAGCCACCAGACTGCTAAGACTGGGCCCATCTGAATGGTGGGAAACTGTTTCACTCTGCCCTTACTGCAAATAAAGCTGAATGAGTCTGTGGAATATTTTCCATTTTGTTTTCATGAATTAGACAATCAGGACTTTTGCTCATTTTTCTTTGCCAGTGTTGGTCATTTCTTCCCTCTGGTTTCAAGAACACTTTAGGAAAACAGTCTGTTTGGGGTATGTGGTTCATGTTTCCCTATGATCTGTCACTCCATTTGCCTAGAGCTTTTTCATTCCAGTTAAAAACCAAAGTAGATATTGTTGGTCAAAATGCTGTTCTCCAACATGGCATCGTACAACATGATACTTGTATACTAGACCAAATATTAGAAATAAGACTCTCTGCTGCTTTTGAAGCTGGCAAAGTGTATAGTTCAAATGTTTCAAAACTCAGTCCTCTTCATAGATGGCTCCCTTATTTCATCAAGGATCCAGATTCATTCCATAGTAAGATTGATCAACAAATCTTGGATGCTATTCTGGGGTCTGTCTATCTGCTAAAGAATAACTTCGATTGACAACTATGAAATCTATCAGTTCTGCCCTGGGAATGTGGCCTCGTTGGCTTCAAGTGGACTGTTGCATAAGCTGTTAGCTTGTCAATTAAAAGAGAGAAGGCAGGAATTTTCTGTAATACCAGGAAGGATTTTCTAGAAGTCTGGTCTCATATGTTTGTTTCATGAATAGAGGTATGACTGCATCGAACTTCCTTGTGGCAGGAAATAGATGTCATACTGCCACTAACATAGCTGAGCAGGATGTGTTCAGGGAGGAGATCTAGAAAGTAGTAGCCTAGGATGGGTATAGACACATAGTCACCCCGGTTAATTCAAGTTGGTAATGGGGAGGGGGTCCCAGAAAGAGTACCTAAGAATGTCACCAGAAAGAAGAGGTCATTCTGAGAGCAGCTAAACATTTTGGCCATGGGACAATGTCAGTTCAAAGTGACTTCTATATGTTTTGGCTTCACCCCTGTTGCTACGGACCCCCAAACATCAGGGTACTCAACACAGTCTCTTCTACCCCACTGATGTGGCCCATAGCTATAAGCCTTCAGGAAAGCAGAGGATGGAAGTACCAGGCTGTATTGACTGTCCCCAGTGTGGAGCTTCCTAGGGTACTGCTTGGCCCCCATTAACAAGGACCATAGGCCCTGGCATAGTCAAGTTCTCATTTCTAGTTGGGACACCCAGCTGTGGGCTGTGGGGAGCCTGTGAGTGGGCATGGACTGCTAGGATCTATAGTGGGACTGTTAGCAAATCAGTGAGGAAGAGCCAACATCCTGTGCTTCTCTTACTCAGTGTTGAAAAAGTCAGACAGAGAGTGAAGCTCAACCTGGAGTACCTGGTGTAGCTCCCAGCATGACTGTTCTGAGGCTAGGACCCCAGAAGAGAAATCTAAAAACTGGGAAGGCAAGACCAAGGGCTCATGGCTCCATAGGCTTGTTAGCCCACACAAAAAGGAAGGGAAGTAGAATTGACTTGGAGTTTTTTGATTGGTTGTTTGCCCAAAGTCCTAAGTTAGATATAACTCCTTAAATTCCAGTATTTTCTATCCAATAATGTGGTGCCTTTTAGAAAGGCAGTCTTCAAGATGTATCTTTATTTGAAACCAAATCAGAGTAATTTTGTTTCCGCTTAGTTGGCATTGTCCCCATTCTCCCACAAAGTCATTGCTGCTCGTGGTTCACTCTGCAGGTGCCTTCCAGCCCTTGGAGGCAGAACGGTTGAGTGTGTATAGCTTTTCTAAAGGTAGGAGATGGGCTCCCACACAGACTCAAGGAGGCTTAAAGACCTTAATTAACAACCAAATTCCTGGGAAATTGTGGCCACAACGCTCCAAGGTTCCAACCCCTTTGCAGTAACATTTGGAGCAATTTGGAAAGTCTTGGGAAACTGTCAACGGACATCTCCTTTATCTCACGCTTCTGCCTTTTCCTGTTTGAGAATCATTTTTATGCCAATTTTCAGTCAGGGCTTAAAATTAAGTTCTTCTACATTATTAAATTGAGTATTTGGCTTAATATTTTAAAATCTGAGACCAGTTGAGGCCCAAAAGCACTCTATCAGTGCCTCACATTCCCCACTGAAATTAAAAGCTTGCTAAGAAAGAAACTCAGCTGATGGATGGTGGGGGAGAACTCCCTGGTGGTGCTGGGCTGGTCCATCCATGGGACTCTGAGCATTTCTTTCCACGTTCACGTTCTAAGCTCTCAGACCTCCAGAGAGCATCTGCCAAGATGGAAGTGCAACATGGCCCGAGATGAATCCTTGCTCTGATTTTCTTGCCTTCCTTAATATCCCCCGACTCTTTGGATGGTGTCATGTGCTTCCTTCAGTACTTCCTCAGTTCTCCGAAGAAAAAAAGGCTACATACAGTCAGACCACCATGAACCCATGCTGTCAGTTCCACCATGTGGAACCTCTGCTTTGTGTTTAAGCAGTTCCTTCTACACTCAGCCACGAGAAGTACAAATTTCCTGTTGGCAAGGCTTTAATTTATTTATTTATTTTCTCTCTTCTACTTTTTTGTCCCTTCCAAGACAAACTAAACAAGAGCATTAAGGATGTGTTAGACATGGAAATCTGGGTTCATAGTTCACAGTATTTCATTTGCCTTTTCTAGTGGTGTTTTGCTTCACGTGAACTATAGCAGAGCCTGGCAGCCCAGTCCCTGTATAGAGTTCCTGGGAAATCTGTCAATTTTATGTCTAATTTTTACAGGTAGGATCTGTACAATCCCAGCATCTCCATTTGTCTGCTTGTTCAGTGCGTTTCTTCTGCATCTTTCAACGTGGCTTTCAGATTTCTCATGTCTATTCTAACAGTGTTGTTTATAACTAATGTTGACATCCTCAGTACCATTATAAATACCAAGGCTTGAATATGAAGGTCTTCAGGACTATGATGCAGTTCTCCAAGACACTTGCCAGTGAGCAGATATGAAACGTACCACACTCATATCCAGGCATGTCTTAGATGGAGCTGGGGCTATAAGCATGCAACAATTTTTTTCCCTAAACTCTGTAGACTCTTTGCTGAACTCCAAGTGGTCATCTCTGGGTCTCAGAGATGGCCCAGTTGGTAACATGCTTGCCACACAAGGATGAGGATCTAAATCTGATCTCCAAAACCAAGGCAAAGAAGCCAGACAGGGTGCTATAATCTCAGCACTGGGTGAGTGTCCAGGACAGCAGTGCAATCTCAAAGACAGAGAACTCAAAAAGTACAAAGGAAACCAGAGGTGGGGCCAGGTCTAGTGGTATGGGCCTGTCATCCCATATATGGTGGCAGAGTGGGGAGGGGTGCGTTTTAACCCAGGAGGATCATAAGTTCAACGTCAGCCTAGACTACCGATGCGTTCAAGAACATCTGCACAACTTAGAATTATGCTCAGTATTGAAAAAGGTGGACTGTGGTGGGGTAGGGCAGAGGAAGAGCTCTGGATGGCACTTGTCAAACACTGAACTCAATCGCTGGGACCGCCCACAGGGATAAACAAAACAAAACTAAACTAAGTGACAGCTTCCTGGTGCTGCTTCCTGGGAATGTGTGATTTTTAAATTCCTTTTCGAGGCCTACTTTCTACATTTATCCAGATTCCTAAGGAAGTTGTTGTCAATATCCAGTAGTATTTTCAGTATTTTGTCCTTCGGATTCATCATTTCCACATATTGGTTCACTATTGGGGTACAGAGTTATCAGCCCTGGAATGATCTACCTCTGGAAGTCTTATTGCATGAAAAAAAAAAAGAACGTAGAATCCCTGTCTTGTTCTCTTGTGTATGTTTTGTAAGTGACAGCTGAATGTATTCTGTAACTGTGTATTTCATAATCTGGTCTAACATGCGGCCAATGAATAGACTCTACGCCAGTCAGAAGTTTATTTCTATAGCACATTCATTTGTTTGTTGTTGTTTTGTTTGTTTGTTTGTTTGTTTGTTTTTTGAAACAAGGTCTCATTATGAAGCTCTGGCTGTCCCAGAACTCCCTATGTAGACCAGGCTAGCCTCAAACTCACAGAGATCAGTCTGCCTCTGCCTCCTAAGTGCTGGGATTAAAGAATTCTGCCATGTCTAGTGACTATAAATAATTGTAACCATCAATTTGTAAAGAGAAAAGGTTTATTTTGCATCAAAGTTTCAGACATCTTTGTCTATGATTCCTTGGGCCCTTAAACACCATGGTAAAGTAGCGTAACCTGGTTGTCTGGTAGAGCAAAGCTTCTTAATGTGTGACCAAGAAACAAAGAGGAACAGGAAGGGGCTGGAACCACTCTAGCCCCTTGAAGGATATGATTCCAATTATCTAGAAGGATGCCAACATTTTAACAAGCGTATAAGTGATGCTTTCCAAGTGAATTTGTACATGACGAAAACTTAGTACCTGAGAAATCTGGCCTTCATGCATCACCGAGAACAGAAGGAAACATACATCTTTCCTCACGCTCATTCTTCAAAGAAGGCATTCAGTGGGGCTCCCTTCCTCAGCCAGGGGGCCCTCTCGGACATTTCAAATCACTGTCAGTCAACTGAACCATTACTTAACAAAGATCCTCCTGAAAATACAGAAATAGAGATGACAGACATTTCATTAACCCGAGTATAAATTAATCACTGGGCATTCTTGTGGTTCCACACCCCTTTATCTTCTAAAATTCTTCCCGAAAGTCCTATGAATTGGAGGGTCTGGCCCTGATGCTACAGTTGTGAGAGGTTTAGTTCTATGGAACCATCCGAAAATGAAAACGCTCTTCATGTATATTTTAGTTTATTAAAATAATCTATCATCGGCCCATCATCTGAGGACTTCTTTGTGGTTTTAGCTGGTATCATGACATTCCATGCCGGGTAGGATATCAATAACTGTGGCTGCTGGAGTGAGGTGTCCCTCCTAAGTCATAGGCATTTGGATATTTGTTCCCCAGTTGGTGGCTGTTTGGGGAGGATGGGGAGATGTGGCCTTTATGGAAGAAGGATGTCAATGAGGGTAAGCTTCAAAATTTCTTGGACCATTTCTGGTGTGTTCTGCTTCCTGATTGTGCTTTAAGATGTGAGCTCTTAGTGGTTCCTGTTCCCTGCCACTCACTACCTCTACTCCTCCATCAGGGACTATTATCCTTCTGAAACATAAGCCGCAAATAAGCCTTTCTTTCCTTCTGTGAGTTATCTTGATCACGGTGTTTTATCACAGCAGAAAAGTAACTAAGACAGCAATGTGCATAGCTTGTGTATTTGCTTTAAAAAAAAAAACTACTTTAAGGACGACCCTTCATCCTGGTCTTAGGCCTAGATTCCTCAGAGTCCCATCAAATGGAGTAACGTCACCCTGGGTGTTAGACTTGGGTCCTGCTGGTTTTCCCCTTTACCCTAGAGTAGCATACTCTGCAAATACAGTCTCGAGCTGTAGAGATGCAGGCAATTTGGTCACGTGTCTGTCCCTCTCTGAAGGTTTGGTTCAATAGTAGAAAGCTAGTCTTTGTTTCCTTTCCTGTTCCATTTCCTGCAGGCAGAACTTGGCATGGGGAAGATCTGTTTTGGCCTCCATCCAGGTAATTTAGTAGCATGAGTGTCTCATTATGAAGTGGGCTCACCTGTAGGATGGTCCCATGGTCTGGACACCAAGGCTGGCATTATTATTATTAAGATGCTGCTTCTGTACAACATATGTTTTCAGTATCAACTGTTAATTTCCCCAAATACCAGCGTAGAGAGGTTCCTGGAGGGCTGGCGCTTTTCTTTGTTCTTTCTGGGAATTGGGAGAGAAGCTAACCAAATTCCAGCTGTCCTCTTCACATGACTATATGAAATCAGGAATGACAAAGACGGCAATTAGGAAAACATGTTGCTAGTGTATCTCTTCATGGACACGAAGAAGGGCCTTTCCTGTGCTCTGAGTCTTGAAACAGGCATTTTAATTTGGGTCACTAAGGACCCCTGAGAATGGTACATGCAACTGTCCTTTTGTTTTAAAGAAGTGTGTAGTGTGTATTCTCTTAGCCCATTTGTAACTTATTCCTACAAAGCTGATCTTTTCTGGGGTTAAAAAGAAAAGGATTAGGCACCAGGGTTACTCTGCAAATGTTTTGTATTAGAGCAGAAATTGCCTTCATGTACCAAGTCGTTTAAGCATCTATGACAATGTCGCCAGCCATCTGGGCTGCTGGGAACACTAAATCAACCTGTTGTATTCACAAAACCAAGTAATTTATCTGTCAGGTAGTATTTCATTTAAAACATATTTCTGTGCAAAATGAAATACGTAAAATCGTCTATTTCCATACCCAAGTCTAGCGCTTCCCATTATGTCCCAGATAAAAATGGTCTTTTTAATGGAGCAAGAAGGTCCTTGGGCACACTGGCCTCCCACTCCAATGAGGAACTTCCATTTGCATTATGTAAATGCCCATTGACAGTCGGGAGAACTAAGAGATTGCTTTTGATGACCGTGCCTCTCCCAACCAACTTTTGAGCGTTGCTTTCATGCGTGCCAGAGCCAGGGGGTCAGCTGAGATTGTTCCGTGTTGGCCTCATGACGAAGTATCAGTCCATTATCCAATTTGATGCAATCAGAAGCCAGCACGGTATTTCATAGCCTTATACTGGGGGCTGAGCAAGCTTTATGAAGCCTGAGTTTAATCTCCTTTCCGATTTATGCTCCCCAATTCCCCAAATGTCCAAGTGTCTTCTAGCATTCCCTCTATGTCAGATGTGCACGGTGGGAAGGGTGTCTGCATTGCCACATGCATTCCTGCTCTGCTGAATTACTTCATGCACCCCCTCCAATCATAAAAGCCAAGCAGAAGCGGGATGAGAAACAACTGGCTTTCGTCCACCATCTTTGTATTTCTCTTTCCCTGCAAGTAAATGAATCATCCCTAACTCGAGGCATTTAATATAGGGACCCCAGTCTAGTATAATTTCTCCAGACCTGGATTCTGATAGATGACACATATTTCAGGTGGATTTATGGACCCTGCTCACCTGGGGAAATGCAGTTGGCTCTTTCTTCACATACAGAAAGGAAATATGCTGGAATCAGGTTTCTCAGGCCCGAGTATGCCAGGAGGAAGCAGAGGCAGGCTGCAGAGGAGTTCTCAGAAAAGGCTGCGTGGGAAGAGAAGAAACACATATGTAGATCTGAAAACATTCGTGTCCGAGTGCTTGAATCTACTGGGTGACTCTTCACAGGTTCTGTATTGGCTGCAAGTGTGTCTGTTACTACCCAAGGACGCTGTGTGGACCAAACAGTCTAAGCGTCTGTCTGCCAAAATGCTAGGCCAAGCTGGACATGACCACAACTTCTTGGCTTCCCACCTCACCTTGAGCCAGATACAGTTGCGGGAGTTTCTCTTTAGTACAGGTGGAAGCGACAAGTGATCTGGCTACTTGGCTAATTAAGAGGGCAGACTGCACGCAGAGTGATGCTGTCATCATTTCAGGCCGTAATTCATTCACTCCTTATTGACTACCTCTCAGGTAAGACCTGCAAACTGCAGGAGCCATCCGACCCCTTAGTTCCCTGTGCAAGGACTTTGATGATGACCACACTCTACAACTACTAAGAGTCATAAGCCCTTGGGAAAATAAGGCACAACACATCACAAAATGGATCAAAGGTTTAGCCAAGGTAGCTGGCAAGCTGGGCTGCATGAGGTGAGAGGAATATAATTATTTCCTGCCTCCTTCTCTCAATACATCCTCCCCGATTATCAAGGTCCCCATAACAACCATCTCACACCCCAGCATCAGCATCATCCTGTATCTGTGACAACTCTGCCTTTTCCATCCTAGTCCCGCAGTTTCCTGATGTGCCCTCCAGTAGTAACCTCCCCTGCCCTGAAGAAGTGATAACTTGGTCGACAGCCCTTCCTTTGCCTGACTATCGCCTTTCCTGTCACCCTACAGCGCCTTAGGATCCCCAGAAGTGCCACATGGGCACGCCCCTCTATATTGTATCTTGGTATACCATTCATCATCTTGGTGCCATGGAATCTTCGAGTGTAAACTCACATGGTCATGCTCTCGTGCACTGGAGACTCTTCAGTACTTGAATCTTTGTTACCTTCTCTGAAATGTGATTGTTTCTGCCCAAGGGTGGTCCTAAGAACAGGCAGCAAGATAGAAGTGTAGTGTGGTCCAGATGCCCGGAATGTCCTCTTTTCTCTTCCAGCAAACACAAAATAAAGCTCTGGACCACTTGTTTGTCAACGTGCCTCACTGGAGCTGTCCCCCATGACCCAGTTAGTGGGAAAATAACCCAATCAAGCCAGCTCTGACCACCTGGGAGCACAGGCTGTGAGATCTGCCCTCCTTGGTTTTCAATCTGGGGTAATGGCCCTCTAAATGGTGGCAAGACCACTCATTGGAACTGACACTTGTGATGGGCTCAGACAAACACTAGGGCCTGGCAGGCCTCCTGGAGCTGGGTGATGGGGAGTGACCCAATGTAGTTATCATTTGATTGAAACCATCAGCTCATTTCCCATCGGTCGAGGGGTATCAACAAGCCCCAAATCAGAACAGACTGGGCCTCATTGTTCGATTACCATTGCCGGCCCAGCTGACTCCTGGTACATGGACAGTCAGGGGAATGGAGCACAGGACTTCTCCAGGAAGTCCTTTTTGCATCTGCTTATTATAGACCTGAGAGTCAGAGGTGGTCCTGGGAAGCAGGGTACCCTAGGGATGCAGGCCACACGACCGGATGGGAATGTAGGGCTGGGGCCTAGATGTCAGAGAGCGCCCACTGTTTTCAGTTTTGCCAAGAAACAACTAATAAAGACACCTCCAGTGTCCAGTCTCCTTTCTGGAGAGCTTGATATGAGATTTGGTTTTAAACAAATGTATGAAATAGTCCTCTATAACCTGTTCTGGTCAGGGTGTGGTCCCACCCATCAGACCCATCAGACCCCGCAAGGTGGTCTTACAAGTTGCAGAAAGCTGTGGGATCTCTTCCTGGGGGAACAGTTCAGACCAGTTCCTCCTCAGACCTCCTGACTTTAGCCTTTTCCTTCTCTGACGTTAAAGTTCCTGGGGCAACTTCAATAATTATTCTTCTTCTTCTTCTTCTTCTTCTTCTTCTTCTTCTTCTTCTTCTTCCTCTCCTTCTCCTTCTCCTTCTCCTTCTCCTTCTTCTTCTTCTTCTTCTTCTTCTTCTTCTTCTTCTAATAATAATAATAATAATAATTTCGTTTATTTTAAATAAAATTTAACTTTATTATAAAAACTTTGCAAATAAAAAAAAATCACATCCAGAAACTAACCAGACCCAAGGACTGTACAACTCAATGAATTTCTAGACAATTGAATAGCCATTCAGATCAGAAGTTGTGGAGTTTCACACTGGATTTTATACTTCTACAAACCAACATGGTTTGGTTTGGTCTTGGTTTGATTTTGGCTTTTCAAGACAGGGTTTCTCTGTGTAGCCTTTGCTGTCCTTGAACTCACTCTGTAGTCCACCTGTCTCTGCCTCCCAAGTGTTGGGATTACAGCTTGTGCCACCACTGCCCAGCTGCCAATGTGTTTTTGTGCACTTGTGCACCACCAAAACTGAAAAATCCATGACAGAGTTAGAATTAGTAAAACAAATAGCTTTATATCTTTTATTCATAACTTGTGCCCACTTCCTGCATTCCCAGATATTTAGGATTTCGTGTTCTCTTTCCTCTACACAGCATCACTGTCTATGCCTGTACTGAGCCAGCCTTGTCCATTTGTACACGCAGTTGTCATAGCAGCTACTGTCTGTTTATATCTATGTCATCCACACATCTGTCTGTCTGTCCATCTATCCACCTACCTACCACCAATCTTTTAAGTCGCCTATATTATCTATCAACTTACTAGTTATCAATGTCTCTTATCTATCCATCTATATTATCTTTTTATCCATCCAGTTATCTACCTAAGATCTACCATTCATTCATCTCTGATCTACCTACCTATCAATCAATCAATCATCTATCTCATTTATCCATCTCTATTGTCTGTATTATTTACCTTATCCATACATCTGTCGAGCCAACAACCACCCATTTCTCATCTGTCTAGTTCTATCTATCTATCTATCTATCTATCTATCTTCTATCATTTATTCATTTCTTTATCTAATGACTCTATCATGTCTATATTTATCTAGACTGTAGCCATGTACATATACATTCCTCTTCTGTGCATCTTTGAATATCTGTTGACTGAACTGTTCTTCATATATGCATCTATAAACCTCTGAAAGTCCCGCTGCTTAAGTCTTATGACGTCATATCTCTGGAGCTTGGAAGCCTGAACCATGTGTCTTGACTACTTCACCTTTTCTAGGAACGCTGTCCACCACCTCTTCTCTATTCTCCTGTCCTTTCTGTGGCAATACATGGTGGCCCTGTCATTGTCGTGACTAAACCTTTCTTGCTCATGTGCTCCAGAACCAATGATTGTGCCGCATGGGAGGCTCAGGGCTACCTCCCTAAGCATAATCTGAGACAACCTTCTTCATCAGTTGGCAGAGCGTCTGGCCTTTCATTACCTGAACTTTGTTTTGGAACATTTCTCATTTTTAAAAAATCACCAGAACATTGAAAATATTCCTATAAATGTTATCTTTGCCTTTACACAGCTCTCTGATATAACATAAGGCTTGGTTCCCTTAGCACAGTGAGGCATCCTGGAGGAGTGTCCTGCTGCAGGTGACCCAAGTCAGAGGCCATGTCACCTAGACACTTGGGCTGACAGGGAAGCCTATCACTTCCCTGACTTCCTTAAACCCTTGGCATCCTCTAAAGGCCTTTCTGCTCCAACGGCTGACTTCTGGCTTATTTTTCTTCAGCTCCTCAGATTACATATAACTGTGTGGAGCTCAGCATCCCCCAAAATGGAGTTCTCTCTGCTCTACTTTTAGTGAAAATGGGTGTCTGTGTCCAGTAGCATGGATGGGGCCATGGCGAGCAGTGCCAGGAAATCATTCCATGGACATGTGAGCTGCAGTTCTGTGAGAGGCAGAGGAGGAAAGAAATGGAGGGGAAGACAGAAACACATGGGAGATGTGGCCTGTGACTCACACACAAAAGACTTTCTCATAGGGAGAAGATGACATTTTGAAGTTTAATTTCTTGCTTATTTTTCCAGAGGCCTGTGTGACTAGAGCCTTTCAGAGAAGCCATTCAGGTATTCCAAGGTCCCACTTGGAATGGCCTCTCTCATAGGCTGGTATGGGAGCAGTTCTGGGCCAGACCAATGACGACACACATCACTGGAACTGTGAACGTGGCATTCCTTCCACTCCCTACCTCTCTGTCTGTCCAGGAGAGATTATTTCTCAGGTTCTTTATGTTCTAAAATAGTGATTCTCAATTCTTAATGCTGAGACCCTTTAATATAGTTCCTCAAATTTTGATGACTCTCAACCAAAAAATTATTTTTGTTGCTACTTCATAACTATAATTGTGCTACTCTTGTGAACCATAATGTAAATATCTGTGCTTTCTGAAGGCCTTAGGTGAACCCCGTGAAAGAGTGTATCAACCCCAAAAGGGTTGTGACCCACAGGTTGAGAACCATATTCTAGACATTAGAGGTAGCACACTCCTTTAAAGCAAGGAACCTACCCGACAAAGCCAACTTAAGGGGGAAGGGTTTCCTTACAGTTCTAGGGTACAAGTCATCATGGTGGGACGCCATGGAGTCAGGAGCTTGGGGCAGCTGGCCATACCGGAACCAGACTGGGAACACAGATGGAGACGGGTGCTGGTGTTCGTCTCACTTTCTCCGTTTTACTCTGTCCTAAGCTGTAGCCCATGGGATGGTGCAGCCCATGTTCTCACCCCTAAGTATCCAATCTGGAGAGAGACCCTCAGGATCACATCCAGAATTGTGTTTCCATGGCAACTCTAAATCTCATTATATTGCTAATCAAGAGTAACTATCAAAGGGATCTTATGGCACAAGAGGTGTGGGACGTGAAGAGTGAACCCTACAATTGTCATGAGTCCCGAGAGCTCTGCGCATGACCGGTGACGCGGGCTCCAAGCCTGGGCTCACAGGACAAAGGGTAGCATCAAAGTCCTGAAAATTTAACTTACAGTAAAATGGCGTTGAGAAGTGTCCCGTGAGAGCAGCCCAGACTTAGGCATGGGAGGAAGATATCTTTTCCATAAATAGTTGTTTGCTCCTTCAGGCTGTGGCCTGGGGCTCAATGAGCTGTGGATAGTTTTGTGTGCATAAATTAACACCGATGGAGTGACCTAAAATCTTCCAGAAGACATTTGACACACTTCCTTTTCCCCTTGATACACTACTGTTCCTTTTGTAATATACAGATACTCAATGCCATTGGCTTTAAATTTTTTTAAGTTAGCATATAAAATAATGGATTTTATTATAACAGTTTCATGCACACTTTGTTCCCATTCCTTTTTCTCCCTGTTCCCTGCCCTTGTCCCTCACCCCTTCTTACGCAGTCCTTCCTCCCCACTCCCAGTGTCCCTTTTATGCCCTCATGTCAGATGTGAGCCTTCACTTTCCCTAGTTTTTCTTTCCTCTCCCTTTTCCCTAGATGTCTTTCTCCATTTTATTCGGTCCTAAACTACAACCCATGAAAAAGTGCAGCTCACATTCCCATCCCTAAGTATCTGATCTGGAGTATCTGATCAAGCTCAAACTGTTGCTCAACATTCTTAGCCACAGGAAAATACAAAGTCAAGGGGGTTGGAGAGATGGCTCAGCGGTTAAGAGCATCGCCTGCTCTTCTAAAAGTCCTGAGTTCAATTCCCAGCAACCACATGGTGGCTCACAACCGTCTGTAATGAGGTCTGGTGCCCTCTTCTGGCCTGCAGGCATACATACAGACAGAATATTGTATACATAATAAATAAAAAGATTTATTTAAAAAAAGAAAATACAAAGTCAAAATGCTTTTAGACTCTATCATACCAGTGAAAATATTTGTCATCTGGAGAACAATGGACAAGAAATGGTGGGGAGGATGTGGGAGAGTAGAACCTTTGCCTGCCGCTGGTGGGAATAGATAGTAATTCATATCCTGTGCAAATCTGTATGGGGAGGTCCTCAAACACTAAAGCTAGAACTGCCATATAACCCAAATATCCCAATTCCAGCTGTATACCCAAAGGACTCAGTGGACCACAGAGACACTTGCATGTTCATGCTCATATCTCTACTATTCACAAAAGCCAGGAAACAAACCAGCTTAGACACTGTCAAACCGTGAAGGATAATGTAAGTGTTCCATGCATGCACAGTGGGATCTTGTTTAGCTATGAAGAAGAATGAGATGACATATTTAGGAAACAGTGCCACAGCCATTGCTGCTACAAACAAAGGTGACAGACAATAGGTAGTGGGCATCACCTGGCTGGGTAAAAGCTGACCTTAGGCAGGGCCTCGTGCAGCGGGATTTATCCACATTGCTATTGTCATGAAGAGACTGGAAGGAGGAAGGAAATGAAAGTGGAGAGTCGTAGAGACAGACAAGGGAAGTCAGTGTGGGAAACTCTACATCTGCTCCATGCTAGGACATGTCCTTCACCCCCAATCCCAGCCACAAGACATGTCATGCTAACTGCTCTGTGTTGGTGTCAGGTGCATACAAAGTAGTAAGCGTCTTATTGTGTGAACCTCCAGTTCTAGGGCCAGACCTCAACAGCCCCACTCTTCCCTAGCAGTGGGTTGTGCGCAGCACAGGAGTCTTCTCAGCCAGCCCCAGATATTTTCAAATAAGAAATCTTCAAGCTCTTGCTCCAGAGAGAACCTGGCTCACCATCTGCCACCCAGTTTTCTAGGGAATTCATGTTGCAGCCTCAGTTTACCTCATCCGTGAATGGGGACCATAGTGCTATAGCAACTCTCTTCTGCCATGGCTACAGCAATCAGGGAAACGCAAATCAAGACAACTTTAAGATACCATCTTACACCTGTCAGAATGGCTAAAATAAAAAACACCAATGATAGCCTTTGCTGGAGAGGTTGTGGAGAAAGGGGTACACTCACCCATTGCTGGTGGGAATGCAAACTTGTGCAACCACTCTGGAAAGCAGTGTTTCGGTTTCTCAGGAAATTCGGGATCATCCTACCCCTGGATCCAGCAATACCACTCTTGGGAATATACCCAAGAGAGGCCCTATCATACAACAAAAGTATATGCTCAACTATGTTCATAGCAGCATTGTTTGTAATAGCCAGAACCTGGAAACAACCTAGATGCCCTTCAATGGAAGAATGGATGAAGAAAGTATGGAATATATACATATTAGAGTATTACTCAGCAGTAAAAAACAAGGACTTCTTGAATTTTGCATACAAATGGATGGAAATAGAAAACACTATCCTGAGTGAGGTAAGCCGACCCAAAAAGAGGAACATGGGATGTACTCACTCATATTTGGTTTCTAGCCATAAATAAAGGACATTGAGCTTATAATTCACTATCCTAGAGAAGCTAAATAAGAAGGTGAATCCAAAGACAAACATATAGGCATCCTCCTGAATATTAACCTTCATCAGGCGATGAAAGGAGACAGAGACAGAGACCCACATGGGAGCACCGGACAGAAATCTCAAGGTCCAAATCAGGAGCAGAAGGAGAGAGAGCACGAGCAAGGAACTCAGGACCGCAAGGGGTGCACCCACACACTGAGACAATGGGGATGTTCTATTGGGAACTCACCAAGGCCAGCTGGCCTGGGGCTGAAAAAGCCTGGGATAAAATCGGACTCTCTGAATATAGCGGACAATGAGGACTACTGAGAACTCAAGAACAATGGCAATGGGTTTTTGATCCTACTGCACGTACTGGCTTTGTGGGAGCCTAGGCAGTTTGGATGTTCAACTTACTAGACCTGGATGGAGGTGGGGGTTCCTTGAACTTCCCACAGGGCAGGGAACCCTGATTGCTCTTTGGGCTGATGAGGGGGGCACCCAACTGGGGGAGGGGGAGGGAAATGGGAGGCGGTGGCGGGGAAGAGACAGAAATCTTTAATAAATAAATAAATTTAAAAAAAAATCCTAAAATGTGGGAGATGACAAAGAGGGAGGGGCAGCTGGGCGTGGGAAGACCTATAATCCTAGCACTTGGAAAGTATGGGCGGGCAAACATGGAGTCCCAGGTCATCCTCAGTTATACTAGGCTACATGAGACTCTGTTTCAAAAAAAAAGAAAAGAGGAGAGAGACAGAGAAGAAGAAGAAGAAGAAGAAGAAGAAGAAGAAGAAGAAGAAGAAGAAGAAGAAGAGAGAACTAAACGAGGCGAGATTGGGATAGGGATCTACATTGAGCTGGTACAGCAAAGGGTTCTGCAGGTGACAGCTGTGGACAGTGTCACTCATGGCCATTAGGGATAGTGTAAAAATGTCAGCAGCACCAGCAGCTGAGACACTCACTGAACTGTCCAGCTATGGGATGCCAGAGTGATTCCCCTTGTCTCGGCTATTTGAGGGGGCACCAAAAGCATCCAAAGGAAGGAGTTATATCTGCACCCATAGACTGAGCTGGTTTAGGAGCACAACTCAGGATAGCTGCTCAAATCCTTTGCTTCTATTGAACTGAACTGGACCCCAAGGTGTGCTTCACAAGTGTGGGCAACACGTATCTATTTGTTCAGGAGGCCCCTATTGATTGGCTTCAGTGAGAGAGGGTCTGTGCCTGATATGTTGGGACCAGACCATCACCTAAACATGTTTTCCTCCACCCATATTCTGCCTTCTCTGTTGGCAAATCGGCAGGTGCTGCCAAGGGCTTCCTCTCCTCCCTGCTTCCTGTTCCCGGAGCCAAATCAACAGACCTGAAATCTCCCAATCTCTCCTGGGCAGAAAAGGGAGTTTGTTTAACATATGCAGAGCCCACGACACACTGCTTTCGTGAAGTGCCTGTGACCCTGGCCTGTGCCACGGAGGTACAGCCTAAGCTGTCCTGAAAAGTCACGCTGGGGGAGACCCTCTTATCTTCCTCTCACAACTCAGAATACAGCTTAAGTCAGCTTGCATGAGAGGTGTCCCGTGACACAGAATGGCTGTCGAAACCAGGTCACGGTGGGCTGCGGGGCTTTGGCAAACCTAGCTCTGGTCCCTGTGAGCAGGAGGACGGTGACAGGGTGATTCTGCCCATTAGGCGGCTTCATTTCCCCCATGGTTCATCCCTAAAGCCACCTTTGTTTCCAAATACTGTGGTGGAACCCTGGAAAATAATAAAGGCATTTTGTGGAAAACTCCTTAGTCTGTGGGATAAACCCGGAGCACTGACATGTATAGCTGGAGGCTTATTTTTAGACCCTCTGGAGAGCGAATATGTGTGAGAGAAAAGTCGGGGAGGATAGCAGAGAGAGAACGGTTTAAATCATAATAACTTCATAAAACAGAGTTTTCTTGTAATATTCTTTGGTAATGTTGAGCTGAAAATAGATTTACAATCAAAATGGGCTTAATCTGATATTAAAGAATTCTTTTAAAAAATCCCCCAATCAATTGAGACTTTCCCCCCTTTGGTTTGTTTTGCTTGAGCTCCTCCAAGAGGCTGTGGGTGTAAGGAAATATATTGACATTAATGAAGGTGCGTTCCCTGTTGCTTAGCAGGGGCCTCCACAGCAAATAAACCCTGTTAGCTGGGATGCTGATCCTAGGGGGACAGGATTCAGCATGACATGGGGGCTTTGTCTCAGCCACACACTGGCATGGGAATGTTCCCATGGTGACCAGCATTTCTGAGTCCAGACTATGAGCATGCAAAGCATTCCATTCTAAACCTTCCCCAGGAGTTAGACTCTTGGCTGCGTCTCACCTTCTCAGTTCCCTGACTCTTCAGATCAAGCACTGGGAAGTGAATAGGTCTTAGGAAAGGTCTTCTCCAGGGCCCTGGCCTCTCACTAGCCCCTGTCTGGACAGTTTGGAATCTTCTTCAGGTACTAAAAGTAGATCATTTTTGCTTGGCACTTTGTCTTAATAAAGACCCTCTTGTACTGAGAAGCAAATCTATTTCACAGCACACCTATAACTTGAGTTGATGACATCTAATAAAAATTCTTAATTAAACATAATTTGTATTAATGATATTATAATCCCAGCCATAATTCTTATATTTTGCATATAGCATCATTCCATTTTGAAACACATCGCTGTCTTACTGTCACTCATCTTCATATTGACCAGGAAAATGAAATCATAAGAACATGTCTTAAGGAACCCGACCACGCACTAGTCTCTGGACTAGTTGTGTTAGGAGCTGTCAATTTTGATGCAACCATTTCCACGCACCACATCCCAAGTCATCTTAAGCTTGTGGCGTAGTTAATAGCCACATCAATTTCTTGTTAGACTCCGCACTAATTCACCAGAGCTGTGGCCTGTTGTCCAGCCCCTCTTTCTCTGTCTTCCCACTCAGACCATGCCCGTGCACTTGGACCAAATTCCACCATTTGGTGAGTACATCTATGAACACAGTTAGGAAACCTCACTCTTGGCCAAGCTTCTTCACTCTCCAGCTTCTTGGGCCCCTGCATGAGAAATCAGGGGATAGGAGAGGCTTTCAGAGAGGCCCAACCAGGATGGCTGGAGACCCAGATGTCCCCACACTTGGCTGTAGTGACAGCTGTGGGGAGAGAAGTCTGCAGTACAATCATTTACTCTGGGTTCTTGAGACAGCTCTCAGCATGCAGATCCCAAGTCACAAGCACGGTGCCTTCTCTAGTGGCTTTCAAAGTAAATCATGACTTCAGAGGAGTGTCACGCATGATTGATGAACCCAAGAAGTGAACGATGAAGAGCCAGTGAATGATAAGTTGAATACACCAGGCAGAATGCTAGTGGGTTTTTGTTGTTGTTGTTTGTTTGTTTGTTTTGTTTTGTCGTTGTTTTTGTTTTTTTAACTCTGATGGAGAATCTGTCCTGGCTAGAGAGGATCCTGAATAAACTCAGGGACAAGTTCTGAGTCATTCACAGGTCCTCTGTTTTCAAATTTGGAGGGAGAGGTGACTGCCTTGGAGATACCTGACTCATGGCCCCTGCTAGCAGGTGACAGTGGACAGCAGTGGCTGGAGTTGCTCTGGACACGCACGCAGGACTGGCGGCATTTGCTGTGGAAGAGTTAGGAGCTCTCCTGTTAGTTCTGCTGGTGTTTGCTGAGTGCCTGCACACACGCATATAAATAAGAATCACGTGAAACCTGAAGAGTTTAGACATGTAAAAAGTCAGTGTAAGCTCAGGGAGCCCAGATCTGCGTAGGTGTTCCCCAGGGATACTGTTCAGGCTGATGAAGTGAACGTAGTGGCTAGTCACAGCAGGGCAAGGAACCTGTCTCTCTGAGAAGCCCCAGAGGGAGGTCTTGGGAAAATGTGAACACAGCCCAGCTTTGACCTAATAGACAGACGAGGGCTGACCAAGTGTGATAATTGCTCAAATTTCAGAAATGAACAAAGTAGGCAGAAAAGCCAGAGCAGCTCAGGGAAGGCCTAGGGTTTTCCCTTCGTTATGGTTCACGGCAAATCCCCAGCACAGCCAATAGTGGAAGGCTGAGCCTGTGTTCTTTAAATTAATAAGCAAAGTGTATCTAAAACAAAGAGGGGGCTGGTGAAATTAGAGTACCCTAAAGTTACTAAAGTGGCTGCCTTTCTTCAAATCTAGACTGCTCATCGTATGACATCATTGAAGACAGCCAGGGCCATTGACACAAAGATAATACCAGGCCACATCCTTTTCGCCTTGCCCCTGGCCTCCAGTTTCCAGGGGAATGTTCTCTGTACTGACGCCATGTGAGGAAAACACCCTTGTGCTTTTATCCTTAAGACAAAGTTTGTAAAGTAACTTGAATTGGGTCCATATTCTTAGATAGTTTGGATATCTTAGAATAAGGACAGATTCTATCTTCTGTCATGCTCTCTGATTTCTACCCTCTAGGGGTAAAGGGAAGTACTCATGCTAGGACCATTGCCGTCAGATAAGTATGAGGACTCGGGCCTCAGTTGACTCATAAGGTTGAGAAGAAATGAGGAACAACATATGCCTTTGGTGCCAGCTCAGTTGGAAACTGTCAAGAAGGAGGTCCATGGCTTTTCTGCATGTACCCACCTGATAGTCTCCCTTTTCCTGAAACATTGGCTGGAGTTGATGTCTCACCTGTGGGCCAGGAAACCTTAGCCCTGTCACTGTGCTCACACGTCAACTCCTGTTTCCACACTTCCCAGTGAGGTGGAGCTTCTGGATGCCTGAGGAACCAGTAGAACTTTCTCTCTAAGGACCCCCAAGCCTGACTTCATGAGTTTCTCCCCCACGAGTCTTGGTTATGTCTTCCTTGATGGAATAGCTCAAATATAAGCCTGTCTCTCACAAAACACAGCTTTTCATCCCTTGATGACATCAACTGGTCTCATCTCTTTCCTTATCTTCTCAAGGAGAGCATCTTGGAGCACTGTGTACCGTGCTCATTAACCTAAGACTCCCTCCCCCAGGCAGGAACCAGTGAGTCGAAAGTTCTTGAGTGAGACACTCAGAACTGGACCCCGGAGTGACTAGACTGTGTACTCTAGATGCACGTCTAAAGTGATCAACATGGCCATGTAGGTCTCCTTTCATCTAGGTGCAGATTCCAAATGGTAGGTGTGCGTATGGGCATATATAGACACACACAAAGCGTGCTCAGCCAGCATCTCCCGTGAACAGGAAGAGTTAAGGCAGCGGCCCCTGGTGACTCGCCCACTTTCTCATTCCCTGTGATAAGCTGGAGACGCAGGCGAGGCAAAGCGGTCTGGTACAATGCTTGTTTTTTCCAGATTCCAAGACTGAATTAATTGTGTACACCTCAAGGAACGTGTGGAGGAAACAATAGGCCGGCTTCCTTTAAAGTCATCTTATTAAGGGAAACGCGTCCTGGCTTCTCTCTCGAAGGGAACCCCACTCTGCCTTATCAAACACGAGGTGCAGGCGAGATGCAACAGGTTCCTTCCTCTAGAGCTGTGTTCTTACATGCTTCCCACACCCTGTAGGCTTTGAAATCAGTGTTCAAAGTGGACTTCCTGAATTCATGAAAACCCACAGGTCTGTAATCCATCCCTAATGGAAGTCAAACATGACACCAGCAAGATGAAACACAGTGGCCTCCCCCTCTGTTCACAGTGGGTGTCTGCGGATAATAAATATTTTATTTTACTACAAAAACAAATAACTAAACATACCCCCTGTGTTTGTTCTGAACTCGACAGTAGCTTTTGTGAGTTTACGGTATTTCAAAGCCGAGCGAGGAAACCACAGTGTCGTGTCGGTAACGGGGTGCTCACGTTCAAAAGGAAACCAAATCTCTTTCATTCCCTACAAACCGCGTATTACAGGGATGCCAGCCAGTGCCCTCTGCTGAGGGACTTGGCACTTGCTCTGAATCTTGGTCTGGAGGTGTGGAAGGGCCACCACAAAACCAGCTGAGGAGCACAGGGGCTTAGCGCCAGCCGTCTCCTGACCTGAGGGTTCTGACTGGCTCTCAGAAGAATCCGGACCTGCCTGGGCTTTTGTTGAGCAACCTGGTGATCTCCAGCCCTCACATTCAGGTCATAAGAATCCCCAGCCCGGGGTCCTTCTGGTCCTCAAGAGTAGGGAAGAATCAAGGGGAACTCAAATCCTACTTTCATGAAAGTTATCCCATTTTGTAATCACCAACAGCTTCTGAAAATCTCGAAAACTACTCAATCGTTCGACTAATTTAGGAAAGGGCTTCTAACGTGTCACTGACTTTAAATCAGGTAGGTGGTGGAGTGACTCAGTGGAACCATCCAGACCTTTCTCTACCATGTCACCAATCTTGGTAATAATGGGCAGTCCAGGTTGGTAAATAGTGCTGAGTCTTCTAGAATGCTGTTTGACCTTGATGGTTGTGGTGCTGTGACAGACCAGTCTGAGTGAAAAGTCCGCGGTGACCCTATGTGAGCAGATAGTCTATTGCTCAGGAACTCTGTACGGCAGTGCAATCACTTGCCAAAGAGTTCTACCACTTAAGATATTTTAGTTTGCCATTCACTTTCTGCCCTGGGTTACAGGGAACATGTGATATTTGCTTCCTCTGAGAAGGACATCTCTGCTCACAACAGGGTTTTCTTGGAAGGTCCACTTACCCTCTGGGATGGTCGATGGATCTCACTCTGCCAGGGCTTTTGGATGAAGTTAACATTTAATTCAGTAAATGCTGAATCAAAACAATTGTCCATTCTACTGCAGATAGACTTCCTTTGACCAATTAATTGAAAGGCTGTATAGGTCAAAAGATTAACCAAGAAGGAAGAATACCTCAGTACAATCCTTGGGACTGAAACTCAAGATGCCATGAGCACTTCTGATCTCACACACACTTCTGATCTCACACACACTTCTGATAGCACACACACTTCTGATAGCACACACACTCCTGACCTCACACACTCCTGATCTCACACACACTTCTGATCTCTCACACACTTCTGATCTCCACACACTCCTGATCTCACACACACTCCTGATCCCACACTCACTTCTGATCCCACACACACTCCTGATCTCCACACACTCCTGATCTCACACACTCCTGATCTCACACACACTCCTGATCTCACACACACTCCTGATCTCACACACACTTCTGATCTCACACACACTCCTGATCTCACACACACTCCTGATCCCACACTCACTTCTGATCCCACACACACTCCTGATCTCCACACACTCCTGATCTCACACACTCCTGATCTCACACACACTCCTGATCTCACACACACTCCTGATCTCACACACACTTCTGATCTCACACACACTCCTGATCTCCACACACTCCTGATCTCACACACTCCTGATCTCACACACACTCCTGATCTCACACACACTCCTGATCTCACACACACTTCTGATCTCACACACACTCCTGATCTCACACACACTCCTGATCTCACACACACTTCTGATCTCACACACACTTCTGATCTCCACACACTCCTGATCTCACACACACTCCTGATCCCACACTCACTTCTGATCCCACACACACTCCTGATCTCCACACACTCCTGATCTCACACACTCCTGATCTCACACACACTCCTGATCTCACACACACTCCTGATCTCACACACACTTCTGATCTCACACACACTCCTGATCTCACACACACTCCTGATCTCACACACACTTCTGATCTCACACACACTTCTGATCTCCACACACTCCTGATCTCACACACACTCCTGATCCCACACTCACTTCTGATCCCACACACACTCCTGATCTCCACACACTCCTGATCTCACACACACTCCTGATCTCACACACACTCCTGATCTCACACACACTCCTGATCTCACACACACTCCTGATCTCACACACACTCCTGATCTCACACACACTCCTGATCTCACACACACTTCTCCTGATATCACACACACCCCTGATCTCACACACACTTCTGATCTCACACACACTCCTGATCTCACACACACTCCTGATCCCACACTCACTTCTGATCTCACACACACTTCTGATCTCACACACACTCCTGATCTCACACTCACTTCTGATCTCTACACACACTGCACACATGGACTTACCAGCCTCTACGATTCTATAATTCCTGGTATCTAGTTCTGTGGAATATGTGTGCGTGTGTGTGTATGTGTGTGTATATATACACATATATTTCTATCCATTCATGTATATATGTATGTATTTATGTATGTATGTAGGTATCTATATATCTATATTTAATGCTTAATTTTTATGTCTAGTAAGAATCTCCTTGGTAAGGAAGCTCAAGTGAGCAGTTGTACTGATTTCCTTAAATGATATGAAAACCCACCCCATATGTTGATGCCACCTTCTGGTAGCAGCCCACATAAAGGGCATGCAGAGTGATGACCTTTTGTTTGTTTGGTTTCTCTCTTGCCTACTTGGCCTTCCCTCTTGCTGACAAGATAATTTACCTCATTGCTACCATTGCTGCATCTGCTGATTCCTTAACTGATCTCTGAACTAGCATCTCTAGGCTTCCATCACCGACTGAGGAACACCAGCTCTCCATGAACTCTCCAAGAGCTCTCTAGATTTCCGTACCAATTTGAGACAGCTGAGGCATCCAGCCCCATGGACTGAGCGATTATGGGGTCATCAACCTCTCCATTTCTCCAGTGTGAGACAGCAACCAAAGTGCTACTCAGACTGTGGAGGCACCCAACCGCAAGAACCAAGCAATCAATAGGCCCTCAGCCTCTCGGGTGTAAGAAAACTGTTATTATTTGAATGTAAGCTGGTTTACTTGCTTTCGGGTGCACACCACACACACACACACACACACACACACACACACACACACACACAAAGAGAGAGAGAAGGAGAGAGAGAGAGAGAGAGAGAGAGAAAGAGAGAGAAATTTTTTTCCTTTTCCATGACAACTCTGATTAATCCAATCTCATATCAAAAAACAATGCCATCTAGTAAACAAAGCAGGATAGCTTGGTAAATTTGACCCACTGAACTTACAGATCTAAGAGTCCAGTGCATTTCCACCCAGTGGAGCTCCGTGTTCGTGCAACACCAGCCGTCATCACAGTTAAGACACAAGGGTTGCATTTCCCATTCTTTTCAATCAGCTACTATAGATGCGACGACTTTCTGAATCAACATCTTTTTTAAAAGCTCAACATGGGAAAGTAGAAGCGTCCAAATCACCTTAGGGGAAGGACACATAAACTGCTGGGCTTTGTCACTGTGTTTCCTCCTGGGCCCAACTTCAGACCTGTCAGCAAATGCCTTGCCTCCTCTTCCTCTTGTGGTATCTTTTCTGTTCCATCCTATCTCAATGTGCCTGGACATCAGATTGGGATAAGGGGGCCAATGCCAAAGATCTTCCCATCATCCTTCTCAACTCGGTTCTTGAAGGTTACTGAAGGTTTAAGTCCTGCCTGGAGGAAGCTGGTGGTGATCTAAATGAGCTAGGGAGGCTCCAGCAGGAAGATGGAACTTGTTACCCTGTGGATGAGCTAATGCTGCCTGTGCAAAGTACTGAGGGAGAAGCACAGGGGTGAGGCTTGGCCCTTGACCTTCTGCCTGCAAACACAAGCCACTGTACTATGGTCACTGTCAACCTCAAAGAGACCCAATACTGGGAAAACTGAACATAGTCTCTTTCATACTGTATATGCAGGCAGAGCAGAAAGCACTTGGGGAGGTGAAGTCAGTGTAAGAAAGAGAAATCCTCAGAAGGCCATACTTTAGTCTAAGAATCTCAGTGACATACTGTGTCGTACATCTGTGAGGTGCAAAAACCAGGAGAGTGTTGTTTTTTCTTTTCTTTTCTTTCCTTTTTTTTTTTTTTTTGATTTTTTGAGACAGTGTTTCTCTGTAGTTTTTGGTCCCTGTCCTGGAACTAGCTCTTGTAGAGCAGGCTGGCCTTGAACTCACAGAGATCCACCTGCCTCTGCCTCCCGAGTGCTGGGATTAAAGGCGTGCGCCACCACCGCCCGGCTTGAGAGTGTTGTTTTTTGATCAGGTTCAAATGTCACCAGTTCTAAGAAGTTTGTCCTCAAATCCCAGATGGTCAGGACCATGGAAGACACTAGCTGGAGTGGCCTTTTGGGCCCACTCTGCTAGGACCAGAAGGCGGATGAGATTGTGGGCCACTCCTCACCTTAGCCTAGACAGGGATTTATAAGACTTCTCTCCATGTCTTCCCATGTTCTACAGGCGCGGACCTGTGCCTTTCTCAGTGCCTTCATTCCCACCCTTCACAGTTGGGAAGAGAGGGGCCCGGTTCAGATGGCACCTTCACCGCCATGGGTCACTGGTGAGTGTTCATGGCCCTCAGAAAAGCAAACTGAGATGGAAAAGTGGCCTCTGAGACCTCAGAGGGAGCAGGCCCCTGTCTACACCGTTGTGGACTCTAGTCTCAGGATTGCAGGAAAATCCACATTTGTTCTCCTCAGTCACCAAGTCAGCACTGTCACAGCAGCTGCCTGACACTAATACTGACCTGGGAAAGTGGGGTGACAGCTTGGATGGCATGCTTGGGCCTCACAGGGGTAGCAGTTGCCAGGGGCCTTGGAGGAGTGTGTTGACCGGAGCTTGGGAAATATCTCAGCCTCTTGTGCTCTAAGCTAGAGTCAAAGGAGGCTGCAGCTTTCTTTGTAGACCTGTGTAGACACTTATGTCCATTGTCCACACTTGGCCACTAGGGGAAGAGTGTACTTGGGGAGCCCATCGTGATCATTCTTTATATAGCGTGTAGGCTGGTTTTTCCACATGGTTCTTTAAGTGACTCCCGTGATGCTCTTTGCATAACTACCCAAGCGGTTCTCCACATGGTTCTTCACACAGTTTTCTGTGTGGTTCTACATAAGTTTCTTTACATGTTTCTCCATACAGTTCTTCTCATCCTCCTCTGAGCCACACCTTACATGATTCAAGGAAAAAGACTCGGTGTGGCTGCTGACAGGAAGGGAGGGAGTTGGGTAGTGTTCACTCTTGTGGACATCCTAGCTCCAGATCTGTGTCTCCAGAAACATGTTTCACGACCCAGGCTTGGCCCTGGGGTGGACCTGGGCCTGAATCTTCCTCTGTTTTGGTTACTTGGCAGTGGCCCCCGTAACTGCAAGTCTTCCATTCAGTCTTGCCTACCTGTCCAGACTATGGGTTTTGTGTGCTGAAATCAGACCCTACCTACTCTTTTAGTGCAGTTTGGGAAACTTTTTTTTATGTGTTTCTGTGCTTTATATCATTCATACTGTACTAAAATTTACACGCGCCTTTCTTAGAAAATTGTCCTGTAAATTTTTGTAAGCTCCAGGCTTATTTTATGATCCATAAACTTAGACAATATATTAAAATCTTGGAAGAATTTAATATCAGCAGCAGATTATCTTAAAAATAACACCCACACCTAATTCGTGGGTATTAGAGAGACAGGCATATCAAGTATGTTAAAAGGTTTAATAGCTGTTAGTAAATTTTACTGCTGCTGTCAATAATTCCATAATATATTAGGCCAGTTAATAGGTCAATGGAACGTATTTATATCATGCTATAAACTGTTTACCCAAGAACAAACTAATTTCTAATGATAATGAAACATGGAGTCAATAAACGTTAATTTTTTAGCATTTCTAATTTAAATACAATTTTTCACATCTGCCGTAAATGCTGGGCTGGCGGCATGAAAGCCCACGTTATGGGCCTTGTGCATCGAGGACGAATGTGTGAAGAGCAAGCCGTGACAGTTGCCCTGCACAGCAAGGCCTGTGCGTGAGGGAATCTTCGAGGGTGTGTGATCCTTTAGTTTGGTATTCAGTCTGTAAGCGCACCGAGGCTGTCACCTGAAGTGTCTGCTCAGCTACTGACATGTCAATATGTTTCTTAAAAATAAATCTCCTTAAAATTTATCTTTTAAAAACACACCTTTGAAAAATCAGGGCAACTTCTCACATCTAATATATTTTGAGTTCCAAGGCCGCCTCGTGTTCTTCACTTTTCAGGTCTTTCCTTTGGTCACCTGGGAGATTCTTGACTTAGATCCGTTGCCATGGAGTGCTCCTTGCCTCCCCCCATTTAGAACTCACACAAGTGCTTGTCACAGCCTGCGCCAGGTCGGACAAGGTAAGCTGACTACGAGCTAAGCACACCAGCTCCCAGGAGAACAGCCAGCAGGTCTGAATTCTGCTTCATCAGATTGGTGTTTTTTTCATGGAAAGAACCATGGACCGGCTGCGTTTGTGTGCAGTCAAGGCCCGAGGATTGTCTGTGGTGACCACATGTGAAGCAGTGACCCTTGGAAACGTTTGAATATTTATTGCTTCATGTACCGTACATACATATGTACACACAAGAAAAAGAACATAGAGGTAGTCTTAGCCTCGTCCCATCTAAATGAAAGATGCCACTGCCTATCACTCCTTCCTGGACTAATGTTTGAGGATCTTTGCACAGCTTCTCACTGGGTATAGCATCCCTCTCCTCTGCATCTCTCTATTCCCATATGCATCTCCACCACCCAATGCTCTACCCCTCCCCATCTATGCATCATCCGTCGATCCCTTCACCTCTCTCCACAATCCTTTCCTCAGTCTCTCTTTCCATCAGTTCCTGCCTGACTTCCGCTACCTCTCTCCACTCCCCCCTCCATCAATTTCTCTATCCATCCCTCAATATATTCATCCCTATCTCTCCATCCATTCTTCCCTCCACCAATCCCTCCCTCCATTCATTTCTCCATCTGTTACCCACTCCCCACCTCTGCTCATCCCTCCTTCTCTCTATGCGTCCTTGCCCCCCTCTGTCCCTGTATTCACTTCTCCCTCCATCCCCATCCTTCCCTGTATTTTTCATCATTCCCTGTGTCCATCATTCCAACCTTCCTCCCAGTTATCTGTCCTATCTCCCACCAACCCATTGCATCTTCTTATCGCTGAGTAGCCACGACAGTCAAGTCTTCTTTGAGCTGAGTTTTTTTTCCCCTTTTCTTCCTTATTCTCCTATTGTCACTTACAATTATGGACAGCATGGTGTTCTCCCACAACCTGTAATCTGAAGTTCTCATTCTCTGTATCCCAGCATGTGACTTTGTTTGGACAGGGAACTTTTAAAGAAGCAATTAAGGTAAAATGCTGTCATTAGAGCCGTCCTTTTCCAGCCACCAGTCACTAAGATGCACTATAGAGCATCGTAGCCTTCAAATGTCATGTGTGTGCATGCCCATGCACACACACATACAACACAAAGCTCCCGTTAAGATAAAGGAAACAGGAAGGCAGAGGGAGTGAGAAATAACAGACCTTTGATGCTAGACTTCCAGCCTCTAAAACTTGAGAAAATAAAATTGCTGTAAGACTTCTGGAAGACCAGTGCTAGAGTCCTAATTCCTCGTATTAAAATTCAGTTATCCTATTATTATCACACACATAATTCCAGCACATAGGAGACTGAGGCAGGAGGCTTATGGACTGAAGGCCAGCCTGGGCTACACGGTAAGTGCTAGATAAGCCTGGGCTACTCTCACATTCACACCTCCCTCAGATTTTGAGAATTCACAATGAGTATAATTTTTATGTTTACACATGGAAACCAAGCTTCTTAGTCTTGGAGTTTTTTTTTACATTTGGATGGGGACTGAATGATGTTGGTGAGATGCTGTTTTGCACATTGTTAGGTGTTTAGAGAGCATTTCTGGCCTCCACTCACTAGCTGCCAGTACAAATTCAATCTGAGCAAACCAAACATTGCTGAACACCATCCAGCACCACCTAGAGTGGAGGTGGAGAACAGATGCTCTGCATCTGGATTGACCCTATGCTCCTCTGGTCTGTATGTATGCATTTGTGTGTGCACGCGTATACAGGTGGTGTGTGTGTGTGTGTGTGTGTGTGTGTGTGTGTGTGTATGTTTGCATGTGTGCGCTCACTTGTGTGCCTTGAGTGGAATGCGTGTGTGTGTGTGTTTTCCACAAAGGTGCAATGTCACCCACACAGATAACAGGAAAAAAAGCACAGAACAGAGGGACCTATGTAGCCATCAGAGGCCAACATTTTTCAGTTGGAAATTGTGAACCAGCAGGAAAGTCCTTTCTGCCAGCGATTGGGCACTAAAGACATGGGCAACACCAGACCGTGGGCAGGCCAAATAGAAGCTGGTGGGACCAACAGCCTCCAACAGGGCTGTAAACAACAGAGGAGACACTGACCCCCATGACTCAGCAGCCTGAGGAGCAGCCCAGGTCTCTTCCCAGTGCAGCTTGTTTGCACATGGCGCTCCTGCCCACTCCAGGGACAGCAGCTGTCCCCAGGTTGATAAAAGCAAGTGCGACCAGCTTGGCAGCCATCCCTGGGTAGTGAGGGCCACCCTCTAGCAGGGGTAGGGGAGGTGTCCTTTTCTGAGCTGGGTCTCCTCTGCAGTTATCCAGCAGAGGCTCTCTGACCTTGGAGTTGGGCTTCTTGACTTCTGCCTGGCTCTCCCTTGTCCTTGGGCTTCCATGGGACCATGACAAAGGGAGGGTCTGGTCAGAGCACTGAAGAAGGCTGAGGACAAGGAGCAGAATCTCCTTTGCCCTTTCTATGAGGCAGTGGGTGGACTACACTTTACCTAAAGTCTTTCTCCAGGATCCAAACTTCCATTGCTTGGGTTCTACAACCCTTCCTGTCTGAGGCAGACAGGCGCAGGTGGGCGTTGCCTCCAATGGCTGATCTCTGTGTGCCTTTCTGGCTTCAGTTCTCTCCACTTTTTGGAAAACAAGTTTTTGACTATAGATTTTGCCTAAATCACCAATGTCTGGGGGAATCTGGTTAGGAAGGCCTCTCCACGACTTTATGGAGGAGCCCCCTCGAGCTGGTGACTACTGTCACCCTGCTCCGCACAGGCTACCAGAAACTTCCATTTTATTTTTAATATTTAAACTGACACAGTTCTCCCAATTAATGTATTATATTAAATATTAGGCTTTAGTAATCTAGTATTTTATTAATATATTTTAATATTTAATGCTAGCGTTTTATGTGAAGTTCTTAGTTGTATTAATCTAGTAAATTTTGCCAATAAAATTAAATTATTTTCCTATTTTTACTTCTTGAGTAGAAAAGATTACAGGAAAGTAAAAATAATTAGATTTCTTTGGGGAAAGTGATGAGGGGATTTATTTCCCTCAAGATGAGTCTTTTTTCTTATCCTCCTCTAATTTTCTGATTCATGTAGATGCCTCATGTGATCAAGCTGTAAGTCAGAAGCACAGGTGTGTGGGCACTTGCCAAGTATTTTTCTAGCAAAGCTTGGGATTTTGTACTTGGAAAAGGCAGGAGAGCAGTGGTTCTCACCCTTCCTAACAAATGCTGTGACTCTTTAATCCAACTCCTCGTGTTGTGGTGACTCCCCCAACCATAAAATTATTTCATTAATACTTTGTAACCATAATTTTGCTAGTTATGAATAGTGATGTAAACACATGGTATGTAGGATATCTGAGATGTGACCCCCCAAAGGAGTCATGCCCCACAGTTCTAAACCCACTGGCTGAGAACCGCTGCTGAGAATCTGCTTGCTGCACAAGTATGAGGACCGTATGTCAACCCCCGCAGCTATGTAAAAAACAAGATGTGGTGAGGTATGCATGGAACCCCAATACTAGGGTTGTGGAGACAAGTGATCACTGGGGCTTGGTGGCCAGCCAGTCTAGCTGAATAAGCAAGCCCCGATTTCCAGTGTGAGGCTCAGTCTCAAAAACACGGCTGAACGTGTCTAAGGAATGTCCCTCAAGATTGACCTGTGGCCTCTAGGCACAAGCACATACATGCACACTCACCTGCAAACACATGAACACCACAACTTCCCCCATACACGTGCACATGTACTCTCACATGCACATTTATAAAATAAAGAAAATGGGCCCCATCATTCTACAGGTCAGAGCTTCCTGTCTTGAAAAATCCATCTTCCTCCCAGGTCTCCCTGCACACATACATTGGAGCCATGACTCTTTATTTCATCCGGCCGCTCAATCAGCCGTTCATTATTGCAGCAGGATGGCACAGATGCATTGCCCCCTCCGCTAGGATAGCCAATGCCTACCCACGTTCTACCCCTGTAGGGTCTGATGCTCTTTATTTCTATCTTAGACCTGGTTTGACGCCTTCCTTAGGTCAGCGTGAGGTGTCAAGCTTGCTTCACCTGGGTTTATCCTATTTCTTCTGCTTCAAATTTTTCTTTCCCCAGGGACCACCTTCTCTTTTCACTGTCCTTTAAATAACCCACCTCCAGGGACATTTGATACCATCTAAGAATTTGTCACCAGAGAAGACCCTCATGGGCTGACACTTTGCCTGTGTCCTTACAGTCTCTAGACTCTAATCAGGAACTGCCCATGTCCCTGTTCCTACATCCTCTACCATCTCAGACACAGCCCTCCTACCCTGCCTCTTTGCCCCTCTCTCTCTCTCTCTCTCTCTCTCTCTCTCTCTCTCTCTCTCTCCATCTTCCCGTCAGCCCTTGCTGCCCTGGGACTGACCCCAGGCTTTGACTTTTGCCTCTTTAAAGACCAGTCCTCCACTTCCTCTCTCTGCCCACCCACCCCCTCTCTTTGAATGGCTCATTTTTCTCCTGTTCTGCTTCATTTCATTTTAAATTTGCTTTTGTTTTAGTTAATGAATCATTAAAAAAAAAAGATGAGGACACTTAGCAACCGTGTTTCGGCGGCCCCAAGTTCCTAATGTGTGCCTTTGTCTCGTGCCTTTTTCTGTTGCACAGGCATTTTCTCGTATGTTACTTTTGTCAGGCTCCATAATTTAATATTCCAACCCGGTTTCCGTGAAGCAAACAACGCTTAAATCTCAGAGCCCCCAACCTACACTCTGCTTCTTCCTCCAAAGGTAATTTTTATTCTCTTGGTGGCCACACAAGTTGCACAGTCTTCAGGCCCCCAGGAACCTGGATCTGTTCTGTTCCCATGATTCATGAGTTTCCCACGGTCCTGAAAGTGCCTTGTGCTCAAGATCTGGTAGATGAAGGGCTGGCCATGGGGGACAAATCAGTTCACTCCCTCAGTGTGGGACCTTAGGTGAGCCAGTAGTTTGCTATTACAAATCTCACGGCCAACAGCATGTTTGTGCATTAATCTTGGTCCCTGTTTCTTGTTATGTCCTTGGAATAAATTTCCAGGAGGAAAGGGCTACATAGGAGCAGATTGACAGACCCTTCCCCAAACAGACAATATAGGGTTCGTTCCCATTACCCCCTGCTTTAAAAGTAAGCATTGACATTCCCCATCCTTTTGATAGGTGACAGATGACATCTCTCCTCCTTGCACTTACTTGCAAGGTTGAGCTTTTGAATCTTGGCTATCATTATAAATGATAATTTGAGTTAATCTTGAGTATTGATCCATTTAAATTACCTATATTATTTAATGTTATTCAGTAATTTCAGTGACACATTTAAATTTTAAAATATCATACCAGACCTGTGTGCTGGTCTGCCTTGGAATATTCTTTTCCAAGTTTAATACGTACTTTTTAAAAGATTTGATTTTTTTTTTAAATTTTCAATTGTGAATGTGTGTGTGTGTGCCTTCATATAAGCATATGCACGTGTCATATAGAGGTCGGAGACCATGGGTCACCTGAAGCTGGGATTACAGCAAGTCATGAGCCTCCCAGTGGGCACTGGAAACTGAACTGGCTGGACACCGAACTTGTTGTCTCTGTCAAGAGCAGCAAGTGCTCTCAACTGTGGGGCTGTCTCTCTAGTCACATGACATACACCTTTTTAAATGTTTACTCTCGGAGCCTTTTGGCGTCAGGTATCTGTTTTGAAATCATTTGTGGTTATTTTCTTGCAGTTTTTGCTTTGTTGTTTCTTTTTTACTTAGAATGTTGTCCCGCCTCCAGTTGCCAGATTGCACTGTTAGGGTTTGGTTTTTATAGTTGAGATGTTATCTTGTGTCGGGTTTGCGTTTTAATAGGATGCTGAAGGTATAGGTAGGGTCTATATTTTTTCTACTTAGCTTACCAGTTGTCTTGGTGCTATTTATTAACTGGCCCACCGCTCCCTCCTGGGTTTGGAAAGACTCCTTCATCACACCTTAAGTGCCTGCACAGATGAGACATGGCTGTGGAATGACCCGTTCTGTCCCGCTGATGGAGCCATCTGTTCCTGGACACTGTTTTCATTACTGCAGATTTATTATGGACATTAATATGTGGGAGGGCAGGAGCTTACTCATTACTCTTATCTTGACAAATTTATTATTTTCTAAAATTTCTCATTTTCCTAAAACATTTTATTATGAAATATAATTCATGTATTAAAAATGCACGGAACCATAAATGTAGAACTTAACAAAGTATCAGAAAGCAAACACCTCTGTAAATACCACCCAAGTCAGAAACCCTGGAGTCCCTGAGGGTCCTCACAGGCCTGCTTCTAGCTGCCCAGAGACGGGTTGCCTTGCTGATTCAATAGAGGCTCCGAAAAGCTGAATTTATCCACATCTGAATTCTGAAACTCTGCTCTATATTTGAACACTTTGACCTTAATATAAATGAATTTCTATATAAATGGACTTTACCTAAGAAGACTTAAGTTTTCTTTTTTAAGCCAGTTTTTAAATATTACTGTGTTTCATTGTGTATTCATATGTATCTGTGTGAGGCTATCTGCACGTGAGTGCAGGTGCCCCTGGAGACCAGAAGGGGGTGTCGCGTCCCCTGGAGCTGGATTTCCATGCTGACAACATTACTTGAGCTAGATGCTGGGAACCAAACCTAAGTCCTCTGTTAAAGCAGCAAGTGCTCTTAATCCTTGAGTCATCTCTCTAGTTCCTTTAATTCCTTTTTGCATCTGGCCTTTTCTGCTCAATGTTTTGTTTGCAAAGCCCAGCCATACCACAGCGTAGTGTTTTCAATTCAATCCCCATGTAAAACATTCCAAGGAACGCGGCTCCCTCCACACATCTGTTTGTTCTCTAGTGCTAAGAGCCTGTAATGCTGTGGCTTGAGGCTTCAATGAAGGGTGTTCCCGTGGATTCCTGTATGTGTCTGCCAGAGTACATGTGCTTACATGGTATGTTAAACACACTGAGGACTCTGTACACTGTGCTATTTCATGTTGACGCACCATGCAAAATAGTCTTGAATCTGTCTGATGGTTTACACTCCCACCCTCAGCATATACGCGTTTCTATTTTAGGACATTTTGACCACTGTATTGTATTGATAATCTTTATCATTTTAGCCTTTCAGGTAGTCATATTACAGCATCTCATATGGTTTTAATTGTTTATCCCCCATGAACAAGAGTGTTGAACATCCAGGTATGTCTATTAGCTCTTTGGATTCCCTACTCTGTCTGTTTATGTCTTTTGTCCATTTTCAGGCTGGTTGACTGTCTTTTGGGGCCGTTTGAGAGAGGTTGAATCTTTTGTTGGTATGTAACTGCAAGTCTCACCTCTGGATTTCTATCTGATCCCTCATGATCTTGTTAACACCTATTGAAGTTTTCTAGGTATGAATTTGGTAGATAGATAGCATCCCCCCAGAGCTCCCTGTAGAGCTGGACACTGATCCTTTGTTGCTCCCTCTGGGTCCAGTTCATGAACATTTCTTGTGCATTCCTCATTGCCTCTTCTTAATCTAATGCAGTTCATTCCATAGTTTGTGTGTGTATGTGTGTGTGTATGTTTAAGCCCTCCTTATTTTATGTGCAATGCCTGCCTCTATTTGCTTTTTTTTAAAAAAAAAAAAATCCTACTGTAAACGATACCTCATTTTTTTTTTCATTTCAAATGGCTATATAAAAGGATGCTACCTGCCTACTAGCTTCAAATATAGAAAAGTTTGTGAGTCCTTTAACAATGAATTAATGAGTTTGAACATCTTTTGGCATCCTTTCTACGTGTAGTAGTTTAACTTTTTATCAATATCAAAGTGGAAATGTTGTTTATTCCTTGACTAACAATACCTCCACATCCCCCTGACTATTTGCAAAACTGCACTAAGGAGACCTTCCTGAAAAGTCCCAAAGAGAAGTGAGCATTGTGGCTGAGCTGCTCTGTTGGTACCACCCACCCCTCCAAAGGAGCGCGAGGACACATTTTTTTTTTCCCAAGCTAAATGAAGATGCCTGGGGATTTTATTTGGCATTGCACTTTGGCACTGATGTCCTATCAGTCTTCATATCCAGGATGCCAGATTTCTACCTATTTATGTCTTTGGGGGAATATTAGAACACCTCATTTTTTGGGGACCCACACACTGCCTTTAGCTGTCGTCCTAGTTGTTCCTTTGGACTTGACTTTTGAAAGTGGGAGGAGCGTCAATTCCTGAATATCCAGCTGAGCTACTTTGTCTGCCTCACCCATGCCTCCATTTGCGTTATCTCTAATGGCTTATCCTTTGGATGTGCCGAAACAGTACACTAAACAGATGTGCCTGTTTGAGTTTCTTTTTAAAATATCTTATCTGTTAATTTTGAGTGAGTTAGGACAAGTGATGATTTGGGCTTATACTATTTCTACATTTGATGGGGGAGAGTCTTCTGTTTTGTGTTAATTTCATTGGTTAAATAAAGAGACTGCCTTGGCCCTTTAATAGGACATAAAATTAGGTAGGCGGAGTAAACAGAACAGAATGCTGGGAGAAAGAAGCTGAGTCAAGGAGTCTCCTACCGGACACAGACGCAGGTTAGGATCTTCCCTGGTAAGACACATCGTGGTGTTACAGGGATATTAGAAATGGGTTAGATCGATATGTAAGAGCTAACCAATAAGAGGCTGGAGCTAATGGGCCAGGCAGTGTTTAAAAGAATACAGTTTCTGTGTAATTATTTGGGGGCATAAGCTAGCCATGTGGCCATCCAGGTGCCAGGAACGCAGCCCGCTGCTCATATTACAACATACATTTAGAAATTTTATGTTATCTTTTACTTAATTACATTATATTAAAATTTTATTCATATTCTATTATAGAAATAAAGCAACTCCATTATATCTTATTTAAATTTTGCTCTACGTTGTTGTGTACAACTGTAGCTAATCTTCAAAACACTGGATGGTCATTTGAAGGCAGGTGAACTCCTCACTTATTGACTGCAAACATACATATGAGCATGCATGTTCTTTCACAGGTACACTCCTATCTGGAGTCATAACTCCAGCATCATAAATCCATGTATAAGTGTACATATTAACAAAACCTTTTTATCGATCAAAGTCTCTCCAGGCTCAACATCGTATTTACATTTGATTTTCTGATGCCAGAGAGAGTAGGTTAAACCCCAAGTCCATGACTGGATTTCATTAATCACATCCTATTCACAATGACTTTTCTTAGTACACCTTCACTTACTCTGTTCCTGAGATGTAGGATTTCTTTCAAGGTTGCTAAACCTTTCGTCTATATAAAATGCTCAAATCTTTGTCCTACTTAAATATTCTCCTCAGCCAGTTTTGAATGGTGTTAAAGTCTTCTTTCTGTTCTTTTAGCTTCTTGCTGTCCAGTAAATGTGCTGTGTATCATTTGGTAGAATGCATGTATCAGAAAAGCTGACCAGGGCATCTTTAATATCTACTTATCTGTAGACTATTCAGAGTCTGGACCAGTCCTTACCTCTGCTAATATGCTTTGGCTTCATTTCTGTCCTCTGTCTTTTGCTTTGCTTTCCATGTGGTGCTAGACCTGAAGTTTAATACTTTTGGTTAAGTGTTGTTTCCAAGGGACCTGAATTGGCCCTACCACAAAATTGCCTCATCGCTATGCTGGGGGAGATGTTAATGCCAACTGGAGCCTGCAGTAAACTGCAGCCCTGTGGTAGAAGGCAGTAAGGTCCCTCTCCAGAACCCCTTTAACATTTGTTGCTAGCACAGACCTCTGGCACCAGTTCCTCTCCATCCCCAGGTTGCTTGGGTACAACTGGGGAGAAGCGTCATTTCTTTTAATGTACCAGGCCAATACAACATGGAAAAGCAAACACTCAGAGAACCTCAGCTGACTGACAGAGGAACTCAGAAACCTATAGCTTGTTGGAGCCAAATAGGAGAAGACATAGGCCAGTTGGCACCTTGGGCCTGGTGTGATGCTGGTGGCTAGCTCGGGTGGGCATTCCACTGGCTCACTCTCCATCCAGCGGAGACATGCAGGCTGTGCTCTTCAGTTGGGAAGAGCAGCCCAGTTCATGTCCATCACCCATTTCACTACCTTGAGGTCCTAGACACAATGAAATCCCGGTGAGAAGGAAGGACCCTGAATTCTCATTCATACCCCAGCCTGTGATAACAAAATGTGAGTCGAAAGGTTTTCATTCCCTTCCTTGAGTTATTTCAAAGTGAAGCCATGAGGAATAAATGAGTGATCTCAAAAGACCAGTAATCAGCTCTCATTTCTTTGTCTGTCAAGTGGGCACTGCCATCCTGGGCTCCTGGCACTTGGGTACATGGAATGAGAGTGGGAGTATTTTGTTCGTATGGCTTGGTTGGGTTGTATTGGTTTGTAGCAGTTTTGTTTGTTTTCTGTTGTTGTTACCTCTGGTTTTTGTGGTTGTAGGGTGTGTGTGTGTGTGTGTGTGTGTGTGTGTAGCTGATGATAGACAGCAACCTTGCTTTTGAACATGAGCTTAGAAAAGGTCAGCCCTTGTGCTGACTTCAAACAGAACAGTCTTGTCACATCATCACTTGAGACACATTATTGTCATGAAGAAAATACTCAACTGATTATATTAAAGATCATAAAGTCCGTACATTGATGCATCCCCACACAAAGGTCATAGATTCCTAACTGATGTACGTAGATAAGGACAATGTGCGAAAAACACGTAACATAAGATGAAAATAGGCAAATATCATTAGTGCAGATGAGACGGGCCTGGGATTCGGATCCTACCTTGTGAAGAGGACACTGGAAATGAGGGGGCAATGCGTGTCAAAGAGCTCATAATTATGCTCTGTGAATTCTGGGCTTATCTTGATTGTTGTTCAGAGCTGGAGACAAGATAAATGCATTTTCCACTTTTAAGCACCAAAAACGTTCGCTGCTCTTTTGTAAATGATCTTCAAGCGCTCTCTCCAGCAGCATAAAAGAGCGAATTTGATAAAGACGAACATGAGATAAGAGAAACAATGACGAACAGAAATGCTGTCAGGGCAACCCACAGCTAACTTCAATAATTTTCTGATAATGCGATTCGAAAATCTTCATGTGTTTCATGTGTTACTATTAAAGAAGAATAAAGGTTTTTTTAGAGGCTGGAGTGATGGCTCATCAGTTAAGAGCACTTGCTGCTCCTGCAGAAGAATCATATATAAATATATGATTACCATATTTGGGGGGGGAAAGAAATTATAGCTAACAATGTTTAGTGTGTTGTGACGCAAACAGAAAATGTGAGAAAATAGAAGTAGCATTGTAATTGGAGGTTTCCCTCCTGCCTGCCAGTTACCGAATAACCATTCTGAGGCCTAATATTAATGACAAATGGTTAGCCTATTAGCTCAGATGTTTTATTAACTAGCTCCCACAACTTAAATTAACCAGTTTCTGTTATTCTATATTTTACCACGAGGCTCGTGGCTTGTTACCTCACATCTCGCTTCTCCAGCAGCAGCTGGCATCTCCCGGACTCCACCTTCCTTTTCCCTATGTTTTTGCTTGTATTTCCCACTTGCTCTATTCTGCCTGGCTATTAGCCAAATCAGCTTCTTTATTAACCGATGGTAATAAACATAGTCACAGCACACAGTGGGGCATTCCACAACACAGCATATTTAAGTTCTAAAATTTTCAAGCAAATAGTTAAAAAAAGCAAAAGGAATTTTTATCTGTATAAAGAATGGGAAAGAAGAAAGAGCGAGAAAATAACTATCAACTTAGCTAACTTGTGCTCACACAGCAATTTCGAACACTAAAGAGTAAGGAACAGCGGCTGAGATAGCGCAACGGGTAAGAGCACCGGTTGCTCTTGAAGAGGACTCAGATTCAATTCTGAGCACTAACATGGGAGCACTCTGGAACTCCAGTCCCAGAGGACCTGACAAATTCTTTTAGACTCTGTGGACACTTGCACATGGACCACAGACATACATGTGGGCAAAACACTCATACACATAAAATAAATAATCTAAATACTCTTAAAAGCATAAGGAATGAATTCAGTGAGAAGGGAAGACAAATGGTACTCTATGGACAAGAAATGCAGGTGTGATGTAGAAAGACTGGGCAGCAAAGAGGTACAGAAAAGTCACGTGGTGTGTCCTTCTGTATATGTGTTTATTTTATTGGTTACTGAATAAAGCTGTTCCAGCCAATGTCTTAGTAGAGTACAGCCAGGTGGGAAAATGAGAAAGAGAGAGAGAGAGAGAGAGAGAGAGAGAGAGAGAGAGAGAGAAGAGAGAAGACAGAGTCAGCAGCCATGTAGCTTAGGAGACAGACGCCGGACAGAATCTTACCAGTAGATCACAACCACGTGGTGGTACACAGATTAATAGAAATGGGTTAATTCAAGATATAAAAGCTAGTTAGCAATATGCTTAAGTGATTGACCAAGAGTGTTGTAATTAATACAGTTTCTGGGTGATTATTTCAGGTCTGTCTGGGTGGCTGTGAATGATCAAGTAATCTCCACCTACAGAAAAGGAATAGGTTATGCCAAATTTCGGGAAAAGGTATCAAAAATAAATGTGAAAAGAGAACTAAGAAGCTGGGAGGGAAAGGATGAAAGAGTCACTGACACACACAATGTGGATCTAGTCTGTGTGGTACTGGGATTGAACCTAGGTCCTTCACTACCAGAGCAGGGCTCAACCCTAGCACTTCATTTTATTTTTATTTAGAGACAGGACTCTGTTAAGTTGCCCGTGCTGGCTGCCCTTGAACTCACTCTCTAGTCAAAGTTGTCTTTGAACTCACAATCCTACTGCCTCAGTCTCCTCTTCAGTTGGGACTACAGGGGTGTGCCTTGGGCCCAGTGTAGACATATTCGTGGTTGGTACTGGAGTCAGAATCCAGGGTATCATATATACTAAACAAGAGTTCTACTCCTAAACTGCTCCCTCAGTCCTTGGGCATGTTTTTAACTCCTAAGTAGGGAGTATATTGAACTACCACAATGAAGAGGTACTGTATTGAACTAATTCGGTGTCCTGTTGAGGGAGTTGACAGTGGTGGAGAGCAGTAGGATAGTTCACACATTCACTGTAAGCTAGTACATGCCTCTGCTAGAGCATCCATGGAGAGCCACACAGCAACCAGTGTCATGATTCATGCTGTATATATCTCGTCAGCAAGAACTTCCCAGGGAACACTTTTGTAGAAATATTCATGCAATTATATAAAGTTGGAAATACACAGGTAGTAATGGCAATATTGTTGATAACAGCTAAACGGTGGAAACAACAGTTGGATGATCACTCCGTGTTAAATAAAATACCATTTAAAAATAATCCCGTGAAGGAATCAAGAATCATAATATTTTAACGGGGATTGCAATGAATCTATAGATTGCTTTTGGTAGGATTACTCAACTTCATGTGGAAAAACAAAAAAAAAAAATCACAGGATAGCTAAAACAATCCTGTACAATAAAAGAACTTCCAGAGGTATCACCATCCCTAATTTCAAGTTCTAATATAGAGCTATAGTAATAAAACCCACAAGGCATCGGCATAAAAACAGACAAGTGGATCAATGGAATTAAATTGAAGATTAGACATAAATCTACACACTTATAGACAACAGATTTTTGACAAATAAGCCAACATTTTACA